>NC_045621.1:53644852-53944852 GCF_009829155.1 Mustela erminea
TCAATACTTGTTCAAACTTAGGAATGTATTTTTGTTTCACCTATTTATATATTAATGAGACAGGTGATGGTCACCTTCCCGATGCTTTAGAAAATGTAGGCACATGGGAAGTACACATTGGAGGAAAATACCTCCAGCTACGTATTCCAAAATAATAAATAAATCGAAAGGTATTATTTTTTTATGCTACCCAGTTGGGAATGTCGGTTTAATCTGACAAAGTGTTGTTCAAAATAAACTAAATGCAGAATGCATCAACCAAAACGGACTTGGGGGAGGGAGTGACTTCCCTAAGGGTGTATGATAATATTAGCGGGATTACAGACCTTTAATTTTTTCAACCTAATTGAATCCAATAGAATTACTATAGGTTCTTAAGAGTCCCCATATCCTGCTGGGCTACTCTCATCTAAATATTGCTAGTTAACCTTGTTTTTCAAAAATACATTGGAAAAAGCTAAATGGAGCCTCTTTCCATAATCAGTTTACATCATGTTGCACGCTAACTGTTGATTACATTTTCCAGAGATGGATTATTTCCCTTACGCTACCTGAAATGGTTTTTTCAACAATAGTGTTCAACTCTGGGTTAAATAGAATAATTTGGTTTTTTAAAGCCTTAGAAACATTTAAATCATAAGTGAGAAGAGGTAAGAGCGTAAAGAAACTGGGAGAAAAGGACCTTGGAATGAATATTAGAACGTTTTCTGGTAGACTGTTTTCGTAAAGCAAGGCAGGCGTTTGAATACACGGCACTCCAGAAAAATGAAGTATCTGAAAGGCTGTACAACGTGAGGCATATGTTCTGTTACTGAAACTGCTGTAAATCAATACAAACCACAAATCATGTTTGAAGTCAAACTTTCAGGAGTTTAACACTGGATTTGCAAAATCGTAATAGGTTATTGTTGCACACACTTTGGAGGCGCTCACTTTACTTCTTATAGTCGGGGGAACCTGTTGTTGCTGTTGGGCCTGTCAAAAATGTCGTGATAATCTTTAGTCACTTATCTGTTTAGACTTCAGGTTTTTTTTTTTTTTAATGTAAATTATGGCTTCTCTTTCCTCACGGGACAAGTACTTTTCAGTCATCCAGCCCTATAAAAATAATAATAAAACCTCCCGACTTTCCCCTCACCTGCCCCTTCCCCCACCCCGTGATTGTTGTTGTTGTTGTTTTTCAATCATAAAACAATTCTAGGCAGCAGGAGTAGTATGTCGCTTGGGCTGAGGCTGGGCTGTTAGCTAAATTAAGCCATTGTGACTCAAAATCCTCCTTTAATAAGGTTCATGCTGTCTACAACTTCATCATTTTCTGCTGAATGATAATTACTTTATTCAATCATGTTCAAGGTTTTAGTGAAAGCTAGCATTGATTGATTAACTTCAATTACCATGCTTACATTTGCATAGATAAAAACTGCTTTTCAATTTGTGAGTGGCACGCCGGTGGAAACCCTGCGCTGATATTTGCATTTCAATGTGAACAGTGAAGAATAAAGGTGGGAGAGAGGTCTGATCAGTGCTAAGCCCTTTCTGCTTCACTGCTTAAGCATTTTTCCATAAACACTCTTGTTATGATGTTAGTTTGTTCAAACCACTCTGAGGTAACTGATGGAGGCTCCTGTTTACAAGCTTTCTTGACAATCGAACAGTATGGATTAGGGGAAGGGACTCCCGTCGGAGCTAGCAGGCCGGCCACCAAGTTAAAGAATGAAACCCCTTCTTGCCGCCTGTCGCCTGTCGTGGCGGCTCCGGAGTGCCGGCGAGGCTTGGATCCTCCTCGTCCGCTACCCATGGGCTCCCACTTGGTCTGATTGACGATAGCTGGTGCGATTTATTTCCTGGAGCAGCCCGCTGGTCTGGGACCAAACGTTGAGCTTTTATCAGTTTGGTGTTCTGTTTCCATGCAAGGGAGGGTCCAAAATGAAATGAATGAGTCCTTTTCATTCTTACCAAGTAGGCCCCATAACAAATATTTACTTATACTGGATTCATTGAATGTTATCACCATGTGTAGTTTTAGTAGCCTGATTTCTAGCATGTGTGTAAGACAAGGCCTTCTCTGTTTCCCCCCCCTTGGGTGGTTCCCAGATACAGAGGTTTGGTGTCATTTTCTTTGCCTCTTCTGCATATCACTGTTTAATGAGGGCAATGTTATTCTTATCCCAATCCCAGGGAAGTTCAACCTTTATAAGACCACAAAACCCATAAGCAGAGAGCCTTGTCTTAAACCAATTTCAATCTCTCTTTTTCTTCTTTGAGACAGGCAACTAAGCGGAATGCTTTGTCCCTAGAAAGTTCAATAACTTTTTTGGTAGGTTAATATATTTTTTTTAAGTATTTTATTTATTTATTTGACAGAGTGATAGCACAAGTAGGCAGAGCAGCAGGCAGAGGGAGAGGGAGAAGAAGGTCCTCCACTGAGCGGGGAGTCCGATGTGGGACTTGATCCCAGCACCCTGGGATCATGACCTGAGCCAAAGGTGGACCCTTAATGACTGAGCCACCCAGGCATCCTGGTGGGTTGGTATTTTGATTCAAAACAGCTTTGACACATGAGTGGCAGTCAGTAAATGTTTTTGGTTATGGTATCTTTGAAAGCTAAAACTCCTACACACTCCATGACGTTTCCACTTGAGGACTAGATAGATTTCCCTCAAAGAATAATCTCAATCTTTACACCCTCAGGACAGGAAGGAATGTCAATGAAAATATATCAGCTCTCAGGCGCCTCAATAGCTCAGTCAGAAGAGCTTGTGACTCTTGATCTTTGGGGTCGTGAGTTGGAGCCCCTCGTTGTGTGTAAAAGATTAGTTCTAACTGCAGACTTGCCAGGAGCATGCTGGCTTCCATCATGTAAACTTTAAAATACATAAGAAATTGCTGATACAATCTCTATACTAATGCATGCACTGCTTCTAAGATCAAGTTTAAAATAATTTGAACACCAAATTGCAAGTTTTACAAAAGTTTTTCTTTGCCAGATAAAAGAGCCCGTGGGGGCTTCATGTAAAATTTAAAGAATAAAGAAAATCTCTTGCACAAATCTTACTTGTTGCTGTATTATGATTATTCTTTAATTAAGTTAGGATATGTATTATAATGTTGCACCCGTCTCCTACCTCCCACCTTGAAGTACAGGAAAGTGCTACTGTATGCTATCTGCTTGACCTCTGGTCCTGTCCTTTTTTGACAGTGGCTCACAGTCCCAACCTAAAGGTTAGCACCAGGCATATACAACAGTGCCAACTGCCAGTGTCCCCAAGTGCAGAACCTAGGAATTCCTTATAAGGAATTAATGTTGTCATTAATGTTGAATTCCTTATAAGATCAAAGGATGTGATTTTGGGAGCCCTGGGCTGGTATACTGAATGGATAGGTCAAACTGGTGGTTTCTCCATAGATAAGGTAATTAATAAAATTTCAAACAAAATTTCTTCATTAAAGAAGTTCCTTAGAATGTAAAGGGAATCGAGCAGAGATTAATAAAGCAATATTTGGATTGGCATTTGCAGTAAGCAAGGGATTTGTATTTCAACTGAAGTTGCTTTGTCCCATTTCTTGTGAACTGGAAGGGTGGGGAGATGGCTTAGACTAAAACAGGTGGATTTTCATTAAGGATTGAGGAGTCATGCAAGGAAGGCGAAATGGAGAAAATCTCAGATTCTTAAATACAATACAATACAATGGTAAAGAAGTTCCATCAATTCAAGCAGCATAGCCTGAAATATTATCCATCAAAATGTGTAGAGTTTTCTTTGCAGCCAGTTTTTTAACGGGTATGTAAAAGAACGCTATTTCAAAAAGTTTATTTTAGTTGGGATGGATAATTAAGTGTAGAAAAATGAAGCCTCCTTGGAAGTGGACGTTAGCACATGACATGTACGAGCATAATAGAACGCAAAAACCCCACTTTTGGAAGAATTTAAATGGGTAAAATAAATCACTGATAATAATCCGTGAGAAGCTGAAACACTTAGTAGATAGTGGGGAACAAATCACTAGAGATTGTTGTCAAATGTTTTGTAGGTTAAACAAATACGAATTAGATGCAGGGAACATGGATCTGAGGAAATTGGGCTAAGAACAATGAGTGAACAATCTTGAATTGACTGTATTATTTTCATCCTGAAGAAAATATTCAGTAATTTGCCCCATAAAGAACTAACCATCTTTCCATTTTTAAAAATAATTGGTGCTCCTTCAACATTTAAAATTTGAAAAGGATATGATTTTAAATTAAAGGAGCTTAACACTTAACATTCCAAAAAGAGAGCATGTCTTTCTGTTTAGGTTGGCCTTCGTCTTTCGTCTTCATCTCCAGCCCCTCTGCAGTGCCTTCTGGGACTCAGAGTCTGGCCCCGTAAAACACTCAGCCTCGTGGGTAACCCCGTGACATGCTCCAGAACCCACTGGAGAAGTTTTCAGTGTTCTGAGTCAGAAACATGCATTCCAAAGTGTTTGTAGATCCACTGTCTGAAATTTGGCAGCTCTTTCTGGAAACCCAGAATCGGGCTTCTCTAGAAGCGTCCTCCTTTTGCCCTGTTCTTCAACTGCTCGCCTCCCTCTTGTTTTCCATCTCCAGAGCTCTCCTCCCTTTGTTTCCGCGTCCCTTACATCGGTGACTCTGTCCCCTCAGAAAGTGTTGTTCTTTTTACCTGGTTAATCTTCACTAACAGGAACCAGCTCTTGCTACAGAGCAATTTTTCTTTGATAGTGTCACAAGTTAAAAAAATAAATAAATAAAAATAAAAAAGTTCAGAGAAGCCAGATATTTCCAATTCCCTTTTAGACATTTTAAATTTTATGTGACTGTTCATAGACAATAATACTACATTTAGAGACTAATATTTTCAAGATCCTAGAGAAAATCAGTAATTCTCCTAGTTGAAACAAATTAAAGCTTAAAAATCATCTGGGCGATACCTTGGGGATGGATGTAACTTCCATAAATTGTTCAGCGTATGGATGAATAAGTAGTCATGCAGATCGCAATCACCCTAGAAAGGCTTCGGAACTCCAAGTCCAGTTATGTGGAAATGGAGTAAAAATACTTAACATCTATCCTTACTGATATCTAACAAAAGAAACACAACACATAGAAGTGAAACACCTCCGATGAAACTTCAGGAAAATGTGTGTTTAAAATTGTGCTAGTTCTCCCTGGTCCCCCATATGAAAACAACGTGATCCCTTAACATGAATTCAATAGAAATTCAAAGTTGTTTTAGTCAGGACTTAGGGGAAACAGTTACTACGCCTCCTCCTGTCTTCCAACCCAGTTCTTGAATTTTTCCTTCTCCGGTCCAGACCTAACTTTGAAAGAAAGAAAGGCGAGATGGCTAGCTAAAGCAATCCATCAGCGTTAGGGAAATGGGGTTAAAACTGATAGAGTAGTAGAGGTGCTTCCTCCAAATTTATGAGCATCCGTGTATTAAATGGAGAAACTAAGCATCAGGAAATCTGATTTCTTTTTCATATTTGGCGTGGCCCTCCTGAGACTCTCTATACATCCGTAAAATCACAGGAATGCTGAAAAGTTATAATGGGAGTTATATAACTGCTTTTGAAAAATCCCTGGTTTCTTTCCTCTGCTTTGGGGAAAGGTTATTTTCCGGTTTGGTCATTTGCCTCTCAGGGCCTCCGTTATGGTGCATCAGATATTTCAGAGCAAATTTTCCCAGACATTTTAATGATTTTTGCTATAGAGAAAAGGTAGGTTATTTTTTTTTCTTCATTCACCCAGCATTAAAATAATTGTTTTCCTCTTATCCTTGGAAGAATGTAAGTGTCTCAGAAAGAAATCCAAAAACCACGGGATAGTCAAATGAAGGAATTTTTATGGCAGTGCCAGAAAAAAATTTCCTCCTTCTGTCCATATACTAGATCATTTTTTAAAAATGACATTCAAATGACAATCACATGGCACTGTCTTTGCTGGAGTTGCTATGCACGATGGTGCTAAACTCTGTATTATAATATATGTTGCAGATGGCACCTAGAGTGCATTTATGGAGAGATTTTGTCCACCCCTCCAAAAAGATATATTTACTTACAATGATTCCAAACAGATGGATAGACAAATCTGTCTTCGATATTTAATACTAATATATTAATGTGCAAATGACTTATAACAATAGGTTTGTTTTCTAGAGCCTAATGCAATGGTTGCCATAAGAACACAAATTATGTGTACATTTTAATGCATCTATGCTTCATAATTATGCATGGTTGTGTGCTGTTATAATTGACATAAAATATAAAACAGGTCAAAGAGCAGCTATTAAAACTATTTTTCATTTTGCTTCTTGACAGCCAGCAACATTGGTGCCTGCTACGTTTAATAGGTCCATGCATGGAATTCGCAGATAGTTATAGAACTGCAGGCGCATAACCGAGCTTCAGAATCGTAACCTAATTATTTCAAACATTGTTTTAAGGCTGATGATTTTATTTGGAAGGTTCCCATTTTGAGGCCATGTAAGTGAAGTACTTTAAAAGAGAAATAAATAAGGGAGCGAGGGAGGGGTATTGTGTGTGTGTGTGTGTGTGTGTGTGTGTGTGTGAGAAAGAGAGGGAGGTAGAGAAAGAGAAGAGTAGGACTTCTACTTGAATGTAACGTGTCCTGAAATGATTTTTTTTTCCTGCTTAGGTACAACGAAGAGGTAGTCTGCAGTAATCTCTTGTACTGAGAACTCCATTTCCATTCTGAATAGCTCTCACTCTGTCTTCTTTGTTGTTTTTGTTTTCTAACATACTTCAGAATCATTTGGTTGAACTCTCATCTCCTGAAGCATTACATAGAATAGACTCTAGCTTTCTAATTACTTAATCTACTTACCACCCCATGAGGGAACAGAACATTAATATCCTCACCTTAGTAGTGAGGGAAGAGAGGCGAAGGGAGGTTAAGTGACTTGCCCACGGGCACTCAGCAAGCCACGAGAGGGATGGAATTGGAACTCTGAACACCTGCATCTCAGGCATGAGCTCAGGCCCTGCTCCTGCTGCCTCAGAACTTTGTAATTCTTCTGAGGACCAACATCATCTTCATTTTCCTGTCATAAAACTCCAGGGAGCTCTGGGTGAGAGAAATAGAACCTGTACAAAATCAAACTATGGCTTACAAAAAGTTTCTGTCACTGTACTTTTCAGGCAAATGGGTTTGGGGAACTGTAAAACAAAAATGTGAAATTTACACCCAAAGAATTATTATTCCTTTCTGTCGTTGTGACATGGCAACATGGCTGATGTAGTTTTCCCTTGTTTCAGAATTTTCATTTTAGAAAGATTATTCTTTTTAAACAGTTGGGGAAGGACACTTGTTTCTCAGGTACAGAAGCCAAAATCTCATCCTTTTCCATATGTTTTAAGGATGTTTCCTTTCTATAAACACTTTGAATAATTACGATGTGAAATAATGAAGTTAATGGGAAATTGGAGAGAAACTGGAGTGGAATAAGGGATAGGAAGGAGATCCAGGCCACTGGGTGGCCATGCTTTTCCACCAGGTCACCTCTGGTTCTGCTCTAGTCCATTCATGTGCCAGCCAAGCCCCCCGCTCCCCGGTTAGGCTTATAGCTCCTAGAAGATGGTCCAGGCATGCGGGGCCCCAGACCTGCAGTGCCCCACGGATTTCCAAAGCCCTCATGCCAATCAGAACTTTGCTATTTCCTTTATGGAGGGTCCTTTATTGTGCTTCCCTGCGTATTGACTTTATGTCTCCTCCGAGGGCAGGGGTCAAGGTGCAGGCAGAGAGAAACCAGATACCAACAGATGGAGGTAAACATCGGGGGAGGGGTTATCTCCTTGAAAAATAATTGCTAATAATTTATTCTTTGATTATTCCAAATCAATAAAACCCTATTTTGCATTTAAATGTACCTGATATAATTGCCCACACCGGAGAGAAAAGAACAGAATAAACAAGCAGCACCAGTCTCAGTCCTAAGAGCAACAGGGGTTGTTTGTGGGTTAACATGTGTCAGACCCCGGTCTGAGTGCTTCACATGTATCAACTCATCTTATCTTCATAACAACTCTGCAGCTAGGGACTGTCACTATCCCTCTTTACACGTGAAGAAGCTGAGGGACAAAGAGATTAAGTGACTTTGCTCAAGGTCATAAATGTGCTAGGTGGTGGAGCTGGGATTGTACGTGGGTCTGTTCTCCTTGGTTTAGTGCGATGAGAACGGTAGGCAGTGGTCCAGAGGCTGCCTGATCCAAGGCATAAAAAGGCTAATATTAAGCATTACCTAGCACTACCCACTGCAACTCACCTAATTTACCCAAGGAAAACCCCAAATAATCAAAATGGTAAGTGGGAGCAAGACATCAGATGAAAATGAGAGCGGAACTACTGTGACCTTACATAGAAAGAATTTATGCATCTTCTAATAGAACATAGTTGGTTTTATTGGAAGTATAAATGCCTAAGACCTAATGCTGCTCTTCTGCTAGAAATCTCTGGTCATTATTTTTATTTGTATACAGTCCCATCTCGCTCTCTTTTTACTATGAAGCACATAGGAATGGGGAGACAAGGTCTGGTTGATGTTTGATTTGGGGCATGATTGGGTTCTTTCCCCCTTTGATAAGTTGCTGTTAGGGGAAGGATTTCAGTTGTCAGTGCTCTACATTTATTTGGCTGATGGTATTCCAGTCCAATACCTGTTGTGTTTATCTTGACATTGATAGTGAAGTTTATGTCTTACTTCTGTATGGGTATCTGAATCTTGACACAGCATCTCCTGCGGTCCTGGGAACGTGTACTACTGCCTGGAGATCTCTGCCTTGGGAATTCTGTATTGTTGTGACTATCAGATTTGCCATTTTCCCACAAAGGTACAGTTTTCCATAAAATAGTCATATTAATTATGATGCAAAGTGTCAAATTTAAAAAAATTGTCTGCATCAGTGAAAGAGTGAGAGTTCATGACTGAATCATCAAGATTAATGTGTAATAGTATAAAGTCTCCCAAGTCCCCAAGATAGATACAACATAAACCTTGTTGTGTAGGATAAGCTGGAGAAATCGTTATTATGGTGTTTTTCAAACACTGGCAATCCAACAAGGGGGATAAAACTGCCTTCTCCCTCCACTCCCTTTTTTACCTTTAGTCAGTTGCCAAGTTCAACCAATTCTATTTACATATATTTTCCTCACCTTCCCAACATTTTCACCCAGGTTTGATTCAAGCTTCCATCATTTCCACCTAATGGAATTCTGCTGTCTCCAAAATCATTTTCTCTGACTCCCATCAGCCACCAGCAACTCAGCACCACACCCCCATTGTCATCCTGATTGAGTCCTCCCGATTGTGGCCGTGCCTTTATTCATTAAAGTCTAGTTATGTCTGTTCCTTCCCAAGAAGCTAAGATGGCTTTTTAACAAGGTGAGAAGTCCTCTCACCACTAGAGCTTGTCTATGATCCCAAGCACTTGCCATGTTTGCCCTCCACGTTTGTGACACAGAACTGCTCAAAGGGTGGCATCATGCCCTGACAGGTTGCTTATCTTTCTGTGTGTGATGTTCTTGTGGCTCAGAGAGACCTCCTTTTGCTCTACTTTTCTGCTCCTTGAACTCCTGCATCTTAAAACCTGGCTTCAGTATTACCTCTCTCCAAAGTTCTCTCCTTTTCCTCAACTTCTTATCCTGGGAAGAATAACTAAATTACCCCTTTCCTATATTCCATTCAACCCTGATGATGCCTCTATCATAGTAATTATCATGTGTTTTTGTTTTATTATTTCTCAGGCTATACTGATGATAGAGAATCATCATCCCCTCCTGGTCAGGGACTTTGGCTGATTCATCTGTTTACCCCCAGTAAAGTCTTGCATGTGGTGGACCAGCAATATATTTGTACAAGACTAAGACGCATTTTGGTAGCCTCCTGGCTTACCTGTTGGGTGTATGCCTGAGCACAGTCCTGGCTGTTGTATCTGTGGGCTTCATTTCTGTGCAGCAATGGTGAGAGAGGCCAGCGGTGACATTTAGGGCATAGTGAAGGGTATCCATGGAGACCAGGGGGATTTGCCCTTGGGAACATGCTTCCTGGTTTTCTACTTCCAGCACTCCTCAGAACTCCAAAATCCTTTGGAATTTGCACACAGGAGGTTCTGGAGGCTCTGTATAGTGCTTCTGCATCTCGGCTTTGCATGATGAGACTGCGGGGGCAAGGTTGGAAAGAAGGCAAATATCCCTCCTCTTGCATAAGCATATGCTGGGAACCCTCCCTGGCCTCTCGACAAGGGAAAGAGCCAGGCTAAATGTGTAATGCTAAATGACTTGAGGGAAAAGAAAGAAAATAGATGGCACATTTTATAAAACTGAAACTCGTAGGATGTCTAGGAATTCAAAACACTTTTATGGCCTTAAAAAACTTAACATGGCATTGGTTCTATGTACGTCTATTTTTCCGGTAATGTAAATGGGAATAAAGAGCACTTCTTGTCTCTCAGGCTGTCCATCCCACTTGTTATTAGCAACACAAGCTTACATTGTAGCCCACATTGTGCCTAATGACAACTAGTCTTTATGAGCAATGAAGCAAGCCGGAGAGATGGTGTCAGACCAGACTTCAGCTTGCCAACCATACTGGGGTATAGTGGGGCCCCCATAAATCTAAAATACAATAAAGAGGATGGATCTTCAGTAAAACGACAAAAAAGACTCCCTTGTCCCTACATTCACTTATCTTCTCCTGAAATCAAAGTGAGGCGAGGGAAGGCAGGGTCAGAGGAGGGCAGGAGCCGTTATTGTTGTCGATGAGATAAATATTCTGGCACTTGCGTAAGGCCCTGGAAAGAGAAGCGCAAAAGTGACTGTACGCTTTTGTTTCTCCAAATGTCAAAGGTTACTCCGATAAGAATGAGAAGGGATGAAATGGAAGCTTCTAGTGCTGTCTTATGTCGTTCTACCTGACTCTCATTTGGGGATGTTCATTTACCCTTGTTCCTTGGTGAGCATGCTTTCTCCTTTCCAATCTCTCCCTTCACCCCCACCATTAAAATGAAGGCAAGCCAACCAAACGTGGCCTAGACATGAAAGCAGGGAAGAAACATTTAAAAGAAGTGTGTATTTGGATGGGTTTTGGATTTTCTAAGAATTTTCTTGTCACAAATTTTAATTAATGATTTAGCATTATACAAATTGTAAAAAAAAAAACCACATTATTCAAAAAGTATAAGAAGAATGCTAAATGTATCTGAAATCTCCCTGCTTGGAGATAACTGCAACTAATATTTTGGTGACCATCTCATGATGTCATGATGATGATGATGATGATGATGATACACACACACACACACACACACAGTATATATATACATATATATATTTAAATTATATATGGAAAATATAGTATATCATTGCATCATATATCATGCTGTTCTTGTCATGGATACTGATCATTTACTTTTTCATTTTTCACTAACTATGCTTTATATGTCTACCTATTACAATATATTTCTCAAGAAGTACCTGTTACTACTCTTCAATATTAGCCAAGTAGTGACTTATTGATTCTTGACCTTGGATATTAAACATTTTTCATGTATTCATTGAGCATTTGGATTAACTCTTGTTTGAATTATCCATTTATATCTTTTGCCTGTTGTCTAATTGGGCTTGATCATTTAAAAAAAAATTAACTTGAAACAGATTATCTTTTATCTACCATAGGAGTGTTGACAACACTGACTCCATCTTTGGACCTTCATCTTTTCATGCCCATGTAATGATCTTCCATAGGGTTACATGTTTCTGGCCCCTCGAAGGTTAATGTATACCTTGACTGGAATGTGGGAATATGATCTTCACTTAAGTGTCACCTTCTATGCACACAGGAGGTGCCACTTAGGCAACTAATTGAAATGACTGGCATGAACATGGTGCAGCTTTAGGTAACTACCTTTTGCCCTCACGACAATGATTCCCTCCCTCTATAAGAGCTGTGAGTTAAGGTTCAGGCAAGGGTGGTGAATAGTGGCAAGCCACTGTCCGTCCTTACCTTACCCCATCAACTCTCGGCACCCCCCAACTATAAGTTACTCTGAATAAAACTCTGTAAACATATGGAGTGTTTTGGTTTGTTTTTCATATTCAAAGCCTCTTCTCACTCTGGAGGACACTTTACCCACCTTCTTCTATCTTTTAACATATGCATTCAAGAACTTGTTGCCTTTTTCTTTTTTCAAAGGAGTATATTTTAATTTTATGAAATCAAAGATGTCTTTTACAGTTTGTAGTTCCCCTGTCTTTGTTATATATCTCCCCAACCCTTACTTAATAGGTGTGCTAATTTTCTCCAAGCATGTTATTATTTTCTGTTTTACATCTAAGTCTTTAATCCATCTGAAGTTTATTTTTGTGTATGTGGTGAGGTAGGGATCCACCTTTATTTTTTTCAGATGAGTAACCGGTTATGACAGTACCATTTATTAACTTAGAACACATATTTCAAAGTGAAATAAAATATACTGGGATATTTTGTCTATCAGATTTATTTCCTCACTTTCTTTTCAATTCCAGTTATCTTTCTATTCTCGAAGTCAAGAAAATACTTGTTTGAATATAATGGTTTTACATGCTTTATTATCTGGAAAAGCGGGTTCTCCTTCACTACTCTTTTTCATAATTAACTCTAATATTCACAGGCGTCTACTCTTCCAAAAGAAATTTCGTCAAAAGAAGCTCTTTTGAGATTCTAACTGGAATTGCATGAGATGTATAAATTAACTTCAGGAGAATTAACATTTTAGTGGTACATTCTTCCCTTCCAAATAATTTTAATGATGTGAGCCCGTCATGTGAAATTATAGAACTTTTCTCTGATCCATTTTTAAAATCTTATACAAAATAATTAAAACCAGAAAACTAAATGGGCTTCTTTTGAAAGCCATTGAATATTTGAGAAAATTCTGACCCCTGTACATCTCAGCTAGGACAACAGTCTGGTCAGAGGAAATTATATCAGGAAGAAGAGAAAAGTGTGTTGCTGAGGTGTTAGGCATAGACCCTGTCTACATCTCTTCTAAATCTAGTTTTAAAGATATACTCAAAAATCTTTTTTTTTTTCTTTTTAACAGACTCCACATTTGCCCTCAAAACTATATTGGGTCTTAGGACTTTCATTTTTTTTAATTTTTAATTTTTTATAAACATATATTTTTATCCCCAGGGGTACAGGTCTGTGAATCGCCAGGTTTACACACTTCACAGCACTCACCAAAGCACATACCCTCCCCAATGTCCATAACCCCACCCCCTTTCTCCCAACCCCCTCCCCCCAGCAACCCTCAGTTTGTTTTGTGAGATTAAGAGTCACTTATGGTTTGTCTACCTCCCAATCCCATCTTGTTTCATTTATTCTTCTCCTACCCACTTAAGCCCCCATGTTGCATCACCACTTCCTCATATCAGGGAGATCATATGATAGTTGTCTTTCTCCGCTTGACTTATTTTGCCAAGCATGACACGCTCTAGTTCCATCCACGTTGTTGCAAATGGCAAGATTTCATTTCTTTTGATGGTTGCATAGTATTCCATTGTGTATATATACCACATCTTCTTGATTCATTCATCTGTTGATGGACATCTAGGTTCTTTCCATAGTTTGGCTATTGTGGACATTGCTGCTATAAACATTCGGGTGCACGTGCCCCTTCGGATCACTACGTTTGTATCTTTAGGGTAAATACCCAGTAGTGCAATTGCTGGGTCATAGGGCAGTTCTATTTTCAACATTTTGAGGAACCTCTATGCTGTTTTTCAGAGTGGTTGCACCAGCTTGCATTCCCACCAACAGTGTAGGAGGGTTCCCCTTTCTCCGCATCCTCACCAGCATCTGTCATTTCCTGACTTGTTGATTTTAGCCATTCTGATTGGTGTGAGGTGATATCTCATTGTGGTTTTGATTTGTATTTCCCTGATGCCGAGTGATATGTAGCATTTTTTCATGTGTCTGTTGGCCATCTAGATGTCTTCTTTGCAGAAATGTCTGTTCATGTCCTCTGCCCATTTCTTGATTGGATTATTTGTTCTTTGGGTGTTGAGTTTGCTAAGTTCTTTATAGATTTTGGACACTAGTCCTTTATCTGATATGTCATTTACAAATATCTTCTCCCATTCTGTCAGTTGTCTTTTGATTTTGTTAACTGTTTCCTTTGCTGTGCAAAAGCTAATGATCTTGATAAAATCCCAATCGTTCATTTTTGCCCTTGCTTCCCTTGCCTTTGGCGATGTTCCTAGGAAGATGTTGCTGCGGTTGAGGTCGAAGAGGTTGCTGCCTGTGTTCTCCTCGAGGATTTTGATGGATTCCTTTCGCACATTGAGGTCCTTCATCCATTTTGAGTCTACTTTTGTGTGTGGTGTAAGGAAATGGTCCAATTTCATTTTTCTGCATGTGGCTGTCCAATTTTCCCAACACCAATTATTGAAGAGGCTGTCTTTTTTCCATTGGACATTCTTTCCTGCTTTGTCGAAGATTAGTTGACCATAGAGTTGAGGGTCTATTTCTGGGCTCTCTATTCTGTTCCATTGATCTATGTGTCTGTCTTTGTGACAGTACCATGTTGTCTTTTTTTTTTTTTTTTTAAAGATTTTATTTATTTATTTGACAGAGAGATATCACAAGTAGGCAGAGAGAGAGAGAGGAGGAAGCAGGCTCCCTGCTGAGCAGAGAGCCCGATGCGGGACTCGATCCCAGGACCCTGAGATCATGACCTGAGCTGAAGGCAGCGGCTTAACCCACTGAGCCACCCAGGCGCTCTACCATGCTGTCTTGATGATGACAGCTTTGTAATAGAGCTTGAAGTCCGGAATTGTGATGCCACCAACTTTGGCTTTCTTTTTCAATATCCCTTTGGCTATTCGAGGTCTTTCCTGGTTCCATATAAATTTTAGAATTATTTGTTCCATTTCTTTGAAGAAGATGGACGGCACTTTGAAAGGAATTGCATTAAATGTGTAGATTGCTTTAGGTAGCATAGACATTTTCACAATATTTATTTTTCCAATCCAGGAGCATGGAACATTTTTCCATTTCTTTGTGTATTCCTCAATTTCTTTCATGAGTACTTTATAGTTTTGGGTCTTAGGAAGTTCTGACTTCAACATTCATAACACTGAAAAGTTAAGTTTTGGATACTCTGCTTTCCATGATTTCTTCATTGGACTGCTTTGACTATAATATTTTTATGGTTCTTTTCCATTACAAAAATAATAAATGGTTATGCAAAATCTAAACATTATGGAAATATCTTAATCATGGAAAAAGTAGCTACAGCTTGATAATTTTTCTAGATTTTTTTAACCTAACTTGGAATTACATTGTATTTGCTCTACTTAGCATTTTCACTTACCCATGTACTCTCTCTCTCTCTCTCTATATATATATATGTGTGTGTGTGTGTGTATAAATATATATATATAATGTCTTTACATATAGATATTTATTTTTAATGGCTATGTACTATTCCATTATATGTAAGAAACCATAACTTGTTTCCTGTCTTGTCATTACATATAGTGGAATTCTTTCCAAATCTATGCTAAAATAAATATTTTTGTGTACTGGTGTAAATAAACATTTTTTAGAAAAATCAGTAGATGTGCTAATACTTTACCAAGGGACTGACACATTTAAATTTTAATTTGCTTAAATTTGTATTACCGTTTGACAGGCATCTCCACCAACAGTGTATTATAATGCTGTTTGCAGCTCCATTACTAGGTGTAGGTTTTGAAAAACCAAAATTTTTTACCCTCCGTCCTTCAAATAGTTGGAAATATTTTGCCACAGACCATGAAACAATGGTTTGGCTGAGTATATTGCCTTCTCAATCATTCCTTCTAGAGGTTCCAGTCTTAGGAATTCAGCAGGATGGTATTAGAAATACCCCTGCTGATTTTCAAAATTCTGTCCTCATTATTCAAAGAAAAATACAACTAGCCCTCCATTTTTAGACATAAACTCGAGGTCGTTTTTCTTTTCATTTTTTTTTTAAAGATTTTATTTATTTATTCGACAGAGAGGAGGAAGCAGGCTCGCGGCTGAGCAGAGAGCCCGATGCGGGGCTCGATCCCAGGACCCTGGGATCATGACCCGAGCCGAAGGCAGCGGCTTAACCCACTGAGCCACCCAGGCGCCCCTCGAGGTGGTTTTTCTAACTGGGTGATGACTTTGAGCTCCTTCAGGTCCTACTGTTTCATCTGTTGAAGTCAAATATGGTCATTGGAGAGACAGCTGAAAGATAACTCCAACTCAGTCTTTCCAAAATGAATGTGTGTTTCCCTCTAATTTGTTAATCCTTCAGAACTTCTTTATTTTGGAGAATGGTGCTGCTATCACCACCAACATTGCTTGCTCTAGCCCTCAAACAGTTATCCTTAATTCCTCCTTTCCCCCTTCTTCACCATTTAATCAGTCAAGAGCTAACCAGTTCTACCCCCAGATATGTCTCAAGTTTAACTTCTCTCCATCTGCATTAGCCCTTTCCTTAAAACCTTCTGATAGCTTACCATTGTGTTCAGAATCCAATTCATAGACTTGAAATAGCCTCCTTTTTTTTGTTTTTGTTTTTGTATTTGTTTTTGGTTTTGTTTCCTATGATTTCCCCACTCATTCCCTGGCCTTGTTTGTATTTATCAAGCACATCAAGCTTTTTCTATCCTCAGGACTTTGATTTGCTGCTCTCTATTTACCTGGTTCACAGTTTTCCTTTCTGCATGAACTGACTCCACGTCATCATTTAGGTCACTGATCGAAGGTCAAATCTTTGGAGAGGCCTTCTCTGACCGCTTCATCTAGAAGGCCCCCTCCTCATTCCTTCACTTACCACTACCTGAGAATTTTTTGTGCATTTACGTTTAAATTGCTTGTCTTCTTCTCTTCCCTGATCCCTGAATGTCTAGGGCAGCAGAATCTTGTCTTAGTTGTTCATCTGTGTATGTCCTGTGCCTGTGATAACATCTGGCTCCCAAAATATTGATTTCATGAGTGAATTCCTGAGGCCATCAGGCCTGTGGCCATGGCTTTCATGGAATACTTGGTTTTTTTTTGTTTTTTTTTTTTACTTTTCTCTGCTTCAAACCCCAATGATACAATGAGACAAAAGGATTGAGTGTGTTCCATCTGTCTGATGGCTAGGGACTTGATGACTTTGCTGGGTTTATATAGCAAAGAAAGTAAGTTAGATCCACAATCTAGAGCTCATACCCACTTGCAATAGTCTGATAGTCTAATGGCAGCATTGTGAAGATGAAACTCTTTGTGGTCTCTATTGAAAAATCAGGACTTCTTGTGTTTGTAATGAGTTTAAAGTTGAGTATTTTTTGCCTAATTCTTTTGGTAGTTTTCACTGAGGTGTAATTTTCAAATACACAAAGGGTACAGTTCAATGGATTTTTATAGATTTATACCCAAGGCAGATTCTAGATCAAGATATGGGGGAACTTCTGCCATTCTAGAAAGTATCCTAACACTCCTCTGTCGATACCTATTTACCAGAGGTAATCAATATTCTGGCTTCTATCATCAAAGATTAAAATGTTCTGTTCTTGCACTTCATATAAATAGAATCACAAGTACCCACTGTTTGTGTCTGATTTCTTTCACTTAACCTAATGTCTATAAGATTCATCCATGTTGCTACCTGCATACTTCTTTTTTTGTCTGCTAGTGGTAGCCTGAGATTGCTTTGGGTTCATTCCAAAACACACCTTTAACTTTTGCAGTTCAAGCTTCTTAAAAATCTGGAGGGGTGATTGGGTAATAGTCTCTGTCTCTGTTAAGGGCTCTGAATGCCATTCTTATGGAATGTATAAGGAGAGTGTTGAGCTAGGCAATTATCTTAATCCAACTGAAAGAGTTGGTCACAGTATACATTAGATGAGCATCTTGAGTCAAACTTGAACATGCAGTCAACCTGAACAAAATGAGCTCAGTCCGGGCCAGATTTCTTAATTAGTTCTCAGTGGTAAGAACATTTTAAGTTTCCAAAAGTCAAGTACAAATTCTACAGGTGACACAATTCAAGAAGACTTCATAAGTGTGAATTAAACCTGGCCTCCCACTGTCATCTGCTGCATCTGAAGCCATATTAATTTATTTCTCACTGTTAGTGTTCTTAGAAGCACAGATATGCTATAATAAAAAAAGCAATGGCCAACTTTAATGGGGTATTATTGAATTAAGTGATACAGAGCTGCCCCCTCTGCTTGACCTTTAACAGGTTGCTGTCTCCTCTCTTTCTGTATCTTTTTCTCCATTCTCCCTTTTTTGGGTTTCTCTCAAAAGGGAAACAGTAAATTAATGAACCTGTCTTAAGATATCTTATGCAATAAACCCTTCTACACAAACATTTTTTTTTAAAGTAGGAAGAATTTTAAAAGGCAAGAAATAAAATAGAAATATATTTTTGTTTTTATTTGTTTGGTTTTGTTTCATTTGATGTAGGGTAAATTATTTGTAGTTTAGAGACTATATTTACAAATGTTAGGAACAGAATGTGGTGATACAATGTGTTGACACTTTTTTTTTTTTATTACTATTGCTGTTAATAATGAATGCAAGCCGCCTCTTCCAAAGCACAAACACACACCTCCTGAAACTTTGCTGGGGAGATAGTCTTCCACTGATGGTTATTGTTATAAGGGACTAAGCCTTGCCATCTTCAGTTCTACCCACAGAGGTCTTCCTTCATAGATGTCCTTCATCCAAATCTCATTTTAATAAATTGAAAAATTCCTATTTATTGTAGTAGGTTATCATTATAGCAGAAGCATCTCTTATGCCTGATAAAAGAAGAATCACAGATAAAGGAAATTTAATGGGCATTAAATATTATTCCCAATTTCACATTCTTCTGAAGATTGGAAATATTTTAGTATTTTGTTTTCAGATGATGGGATTTAACTTCACATTTCAGTCTCATAATTTAATTGAATTATGCAGAGGAGTTTCATTTCTCTGCATTGAAAATATCCATTCCTCTAGTACTGATGGGTCAGATGACCCAAATAGTTTAATTTCCTCTCGCCTAAATATCGAAAACAGATTATTCTTGTTTAGAGGGCTTGAAACCAAGCATAAATAAAATTTTTAGGGATAAATAAAGGTTGTAGTTGTATTTTTCATTAGTACTTACTTGACAATAATTCAGAAAAGACTTTGGAATTTCTTGAAAAATAGTTAACATTATCGTGAGATATTTTTCCATTGCAAAGCATCTTACTTTGAAAAACCAAAAAAGCTTGTAAGATTGCTTATGCTTCTTTCCTTAATCTAAGGTGGAAATATGAATGAAAGAGTTGAGCTCGAGGAAGCTCTTCCCAACTTAACAGGTAGCAGAACAAAATAATTATAGGTATCCATGACAAATCCTAGTTCACATCTAGAAAAGAAAGTGGCATGTCAAAATAAAGCTGCATATTTCCCTTCTGGTTTAATCTCAGCTTTCTCTCCTTACCATCTGTTTGGTAAATGTGACTGTGTTTGATATCCCTCTACCTCCAAGCCTTAACTACATGCCTGATTTCCTGCTCCCTATAAATGCAGTTCTTCCCAGCAGATCGTGCCTTCCGCCCCATGAGAAACAGATAAACAAGCCAGAAGAAAACTGGTGGGCTACTACTGTCCAAAGCTGAACCACTTGAGCATCAAAAAGAATAACTGCAATTGATTTACACAGTTTAATGTCTAAAAAATACATGATGCTCTAAAAAAAGCAAACAACAACAATAAAATATCCTTATTGTTACTGTTAGAAATGACTTTAACACAAAGTCCTTCTTCTGAATTGTGGCAATTTAAGAGAAAGATTCAAATGTTCGCCTTCCCTTTCCAGTAGACCCTGTCTTTCAGGAAAACCATACAGCTATAGCTAAGGAGGGAATGCTCTTCCTTACAAAACAATGTTAAGCTAGCAAGTTTGGAAGAAATGACATAAAATATGTCAACAGTAAGAAAAACAGAATATTAACAGTTTTAAAATCTAGAACCCATTACATTATGGATATATAGGTGTTCATTATATAAGTCTCTCATATTTTCCATGCATATAAAAAATTTCAAAATTAAAAAAACAATAACCACCACCAACATTTGCCATTATGCCAACCTAGCAGAAAATGAAATGACAAACATGGTAATTTGGGTTAAAGAGACATGGTTTTATAAAACATCCTCTCGATAGTCAGAAGCCACAATTAAAATTATCAGCCCTATTTAAAAGAGTTTCTTCAGGGGAAGAAGGAAGGATAAAGGCTTAGGCAAACCCAGTTTCCCCCCTAATCCAGTAAATCAAGGAAATCTCTATTCCCGATTGCAATCACGTCAAAACACTGTTTCGTCAGGGAAGGATAAATGTGTCTCAACAGGTATTTCTCCACAGGGTAGCAAACTCGACCGAACCCACAGTGATAAAAAATCTCTCAATGCTATCTTAGACTTATACCCATCTTTTATGATGATAAGACCAAACCGAGGGCTTGCATTCTTTACCCTCTGTTTGAGCTATATCTGTAGCAAAAATGACAGGCACAACCAGATGACTAGTGCCTTGCAGAGTGCATATTGGAAGGTAACTATACATTCAGCATGGTTAACATCTCAATTTTAAACTTGAGCAATTTCCTCTAAGAAAATAGAAAAAATATGTCCTTCTCTAATAAGGAGAGGGAATTAGGGCAAGAGGAAATATATTTAGTGTATAAGTATATTACATATTCAATTTTTAAGGACTATGGCAAGTGAAAAAAATTATATTCTTAAAAATATTCTTAATAGTTTAAAAATATTCTTAAAAATTTAAAATATTCTTAAAAAATACAACTTAATTCTTATATATACAACACTGTTTAGTGAGTCTGAGGTTTATGCAGAATTCTGGATTAAGTGCACTAATGGGAGTTAAGTTATAAAGAGAAGAATGGAGTTACAACCTTTGATTATAACTAATAATCTTCATGATTATTTTAAAAATGTTTTGACCATATTTCAAAGCTACTGTATTAGTAGTTTTTGAATTCTCTAACTCTTCATAGCTTCACAAATCCAACAGTTTAACTTTGTTTTCTTCCACAAATATTCGAATTCCTCTGTAGTATTTAATAAATAACCTGGGTCTTTTCCGTTGGTAGATGATATTTTTTAAATCATATATTATATGCACACCAGTGGCTGTTGCTTTGCTCTTTCTTCCCATTGACCCATCTTATTGCAGGGTTTTAATTATCTAAGCTTTATAATATTTTAATGTCTAGTTAGACAAGTAATCTCCTCTTTATTTATCCAGATGACATTTTAAGTCATTTTGATGATTTCTTTCAAAATTATGTTGGATTTTTAAAATTTGGTTTTGCATTAAATCTATTTGTTGAATTGCAAACAAATAGAAAAGATGTAAAACATTTTTTTATCATAAATGTATGCATTTATCTGTAAGTATTTACATGTATTTCTCTAGATGTATATGTATATATTTAATACACTTGTTTGAAAACATGTAGACATGTATTTAGATATTTATATGCTCTTGTGACATTTGTCAAGGCTAACATCCCGTCTCAATGTCTTCATTAGGGAAAATGAATGTGGGAAAAAATACAATATCCTCCTGCTCACACCATACACATTTAACTATTTGTTTTGAATCAACTGGTGATAATTAGCAAATGAAATTTGCACTTGGATTTCAAAGACATATTTGAATGTCACTAATCTTGCAATTTCAGTAGCCAAGAGGTTTAAGGGCTTTGGATTTAAGGAGACAGTGCCCTAACGTTTTCCGTTAGATACCTAAAGTAGCTACACTACTTGCCTGTGACAGGTAAACTTAAAGTAGCTTCTCTAAGCCCCATTTGCCTAACCATAAAATGGGGATGGTAAGACTCCCTATCTCCTAGAGTACCTGGGAGGCTGAAATGGGGTGATATGTGTAAAATAACCATCACAGAGCTTGGTTCACAGTAAGCGCCCTCAAAACGTCAGCTGGGATTCCAACCTGAGCTAAGCAACCACCAGAACTTCAACGTAAGCCACAAACCTTCTCCTAAATAATAAGCGTCAGTGAAATACCATTAGGAGAAAACAGCTTGAATTTGTTTAACTTCTTTCCTACTTTGAATATTCTTTGGAAACAACTGTCAAATTCTCTGTGTTCTCTTTGGGCTTCATCTGTGGCCTCCGCCTAAATCTGTCTGTACCCCTTACTTTTTTTCTCAGACTTAGGCTCTTGTTCTTTTCTGGTCTTATAGTTGTCTTTCACCCCATCCGATTTTGCCTACCAGGGTGGCAGAAGTATGACACTTCTTGAAGCATGGGTGACATCAGTCGTAAGACCACTGTTGCCGTTCTGCCTTCTCTTCCCTTACCGCCATCTTTGTTTTCATTTTACAAACTTTGATAGCATGAATTTACTGGAAACTGTGCCTTTAGTGTCTACTGAATGTTGTAGCCTCATTTTAAATGCTTATTGGACAGCTATAGACTAAATAGGCTAATGACTATAGGGAAAGTAATTCATTGTTTTTTTGTTTGTTTGTTTGTTTGTTTTTAAATTGAGAGAATATCATGTGCCAGGCACATGATTCAGGAAATCACGGATTTATATAGCAGGATTCCAGTTATATATCTACTTGGGAAATAATGTGTAAACTACTGGTAATCCCATGTCCTTATCACAATTATTATGAATGGAACATACTGACTGAGCTTGAGTTCTTGTCTATTAATGTAATATCTACTTAATTCTAAGAAATTAAAATATATTAATCTTACCAGACTGACATTAAAGAAATTTTGTTTGGACAATGATTTAAGCATACGATATCAGTATTAAGAGGATTCTTGTTAGTGACTGTGTAAAAATGAAATGATGCAGAAAGATTTTCCCTGATTACACAGTTGTTTGTTTTCCCTATTACTGAAAACAGTTTTCTTTTCAAACACATTATGAGATTTCATTTAGGATATTAGAGTCAGTAAAGTTTTAATTCTACTATCTTTAAATAAAATATATTCCTGATTGCAAAATTTAAAAAAAACCCCTAAAATTAGTTTAATTTCTTAATTTACATCTGAGTTTTCAGTTCCTTAAATCAAATTGGTCAAAACGGCACCATTTTCTATAAACTGGCAGAAACATTTAAGTGCCATAAAACTCAGAATTCTTGACCACTCTTTCATTGAGCTATGCTCCTTAAGTGATGACATCCATTGTCAAAGGCATCTTCCAAAAAATACAGCTATTTTTGAAAGAGAAACGAGATTGTCTTTTAAAGTAATATAACCCCTGTGCAATTTTCTGTTTTTTGACCCTTTTTATTTCCTGAGGGTTTTAAGTAAAGACCTCCAATTTAAAACCTATTATTCTGTAGGAGCTGTTTTTCTCCCTCCCCCAATGGTAACCTTGCTGTAATCTCTGCCCTGTTATTTTCTGACTTTTTCACTTTGCTTAGCACTGAGCTGTACTTAGGATATAACCAGGATTTGTGTGTGTTTGTGGCATGCATATAGTGGTTGGAGCAGACAAGTAATTTAAAACATAGTAAATATCAATGTATTTTTGCTTTTATCCTGTCACATTTCAATGGATTTTTTTCTTACTATTTTCTTTATCTGTATAGATTTTCATGAACCTAAATTTAAATGATGAGATTGTCTCAGAAATAACTATCAATTGTTATTTTATAGCCTCAAGAGCATGCCCTTCTATCAATAGTGTGAAAAGATCGTAACAATGGAGAGGAGATTGGTTTCTTGCTCTTGGAGAACATGTTCAGTGTTAGTCCAGTACATACATGTGGTCCAGAAGGTAAACTCTGGTCACATCCCATTCTGGTCATCTTTGCCTGGTTGAGAAGGCTTAGAAGAGAAGAAGAATGGTCCGTGTTTTAAGGCAGTGTTCCTCAAACCAGGGTGTACATAAACTTTCCAAGGGGAACATGGTTACACATGATTTTAAAGGAATCCACTTTCAGTTTGTACTATTCCATCTTCTTTCTTTCCCCAAACTTCCTTAGAAATTACCAATAGTCTGGTTTGCCTCTGCCCGTGTCCCTCCTTCCCTTGTCATACTTCCTAAAAGAAAATCTTACCATTTCTCTGGAGTCTTACAATGGCGCTCTGTGGTAAGTACAACCCCCCTGATACCAGACAAGAGCCAACTGGACAGTTTCTTTAACCAAGGCTTCATAAGCAACCCACATTAATTTTTTAAATAAAATTTTTAATTTTAATTCCGGTAAGTAACTTATAGTGTTATATTAGTTCGAGGAACACGTTATAGTGATTCAACACTTGCGTACATTACCTGATGCTCATCATGACAAGTGTACGTCTTAATCCCCAACGCCTATTTCACCCTTCCTCCCCACGTCCCCACTCTGGTAACCTTCAATGTGTTCTCTACAGTTTCTTGGTTTGTCTCACTGTCTCTCTTTTTTTTTTTTCTTTTGCTCATTGGTTTTGTTTCTTAAATTCCACACATGAGTGAAATCATATGGTATTTGTCTTTCTCTGACTGACTTATTTCACTTAGCATTGTATTCTCTATTTCCATTGGTGTTATTGCAGCAACCCATGTCAATTTCTTAAGAGAGGGGTTAGAATAAGGTTTTACTTCTTAGGATTACTGTTTATTAACATTTATAGTATATTTTTGAGGTTTTGTAAATTATTGACCATAACAAAAGTAAGGCAACTAAACCCAGAAGTAGTATTTCAAATATGTGTGTTATATGCATTATAATATTACTTTAATCCAAACATTATGACCACAAGAAATTTTTAGAAACTTAATTATATATACATATATATGTGTATATGTATAATGCATATATTATATATATATGAAAATAACTGCAGAGGATCATGATAAGACAATTAAGAGATTTTCAAGCATGAAACATATTACTTTAAGATAACATTCCACTGGGAAAGTGAAATGAAAATACTTTCCACTAAACATATTTTAGGGGAAAATGGTATCAGATAAAATTTCAAGATTTTTTTTTTAATGGATAATTATAGGTCTCTGATTGTTATGATATTTGTAGCTCATCAAAAACATCTAAAAGAGTGATGGAATATTTTATTTTTAAAATATCAATATTTATAATAGGCCAGAAATGACATCTTTTCCAATTAATTAATCATATGATAAAACATTATATGTTAAAAATGTTCTAGAGCATGCATAATTAAACTTCATTTGGCAATGCTAGAAGGAAATGTTTGACAATCTCTGTCCTAAAAAATAGTTTCTGTCTGGTAATGAACTCATGTCTTCTAACAGTAAAAATTTATCTGGTTAATTAGTAATATATTGTAATTACCTCATGGTAAAACAAGAGAAAGTTCTTATCACGGAACGTTTCAAGGGTCCACAGCTGATCCAAGCCTGGATGAAAGGATTTGGGAGAATAATTCATCAATGGGTTTGGAGGATATGGATTACTTTTCTACTTTTAGTAATTTCAGCAGGATGTAATAAACTGCTTTCTTTCTAAATACAGGTTTATTCTGCTGGTTCTTGCTAGTTATGGGTTGCTAGTTGC
This sequence comes from Mustela erminea, assembly GCF_009829155.1. Classification (NCBI taxonomy): domain Eukaryota; kingdom Metazoa; phylum Chordata; class Mammalia; order Carnivora; family Mustelidae; genus Mustela; species Mustela erminea. Next base: position 53,670,420 of record NC_045621.1, read on the forward strand.
TAGTTTCCTGTTGCCACTTTTAGTTTTAGAGTGACAGCCTCGCTCAATTTATCCATCACAACAATTCCACTTTTTGGGGTCAAATGAGCAGGCACTGTGGACAAGTCTGAAAGCAGGGTGTTACTGGAGTCAGGTTGTGAACTAGAAAATGTAATGTTCCCAATTTTCCCATGAAAACAATACTCCTTATCAACTTAGGAATTGACATCCTATCATGTTCATTTGTAGAAACAAATCAAAGACCATGGATACTTGCTGAGAACAAAATCAACTATAAATGACATCTCTAAAAATTAATTGATGTGTGTGTGTGTGTGTGTGTGTGTGTGTGTGTGTGTGTGTACATGTCCTTCTTAACCATTTTAGACAATAAGTGTAATTCTAATGGTTCAGAAGAAGAATTAAAATTCATGCCTTTTTGTAAAATGTTACAAGATAAATGGGTGATCCTTTAAGATTAACAACACTTTAAAGTTCAAAAATCTGCCTCAACACAAATGGTAGAGGTTTAGTTGCCTGAGTTATCATTCCCCATAAAATGGAACACCCAGAAAAGTGATGTTGAGCACCTTTTCAAATATGTCTGTTGGCCATTTGGATGTCTTCTTTGCAGAGATGTCTGTTTATGTCTTCTGCCCATTTCTTGATTGGATTATTTGTTCTTTGGGTGTTGAGTTAGATAAGTACTTTATAGATTCTAGATAATAACCCTTACCTGATATGTCATTTGCAAATACCTTCTCCCATTCTGTCGGCAGTCTTTTGGTTTTGTGGACTGTTTACTTTGCTGTGGAAAAGCTTTTGATCTTGATGAAATCCCAATAGTTCATTTTTTCCCTTGGTTTTCTTGCCTTTGGTGATGTTTCTAAGAAGAAATTGCTGTGGCTGAGGTCAAAGAGGTTGCTGCCTGTGTTCTCCTCAAGGGTTTTGATGGATTCGTGTCTTGCATTGAGGTCTTTCATCCATTTTGTGTCTACTTTTGTATGTGGTGTAAGGAAATGGTACAGTTTCATTCTTCTGCATGTGGCTGTTCAACTTTCCCAATACCATTTGTTGAAGAGACTGTCTTGTTTCCATTGGACATTCTTTCCTGCTTTGTCAAAGATTAGTTGACCATAGCATTGGAGGTCCATTTCTGGGCTCTCTATTCTGTTCCATTGATCTATGTGTCTGTCTTTGTGCCAGCTTGATGACTACAGATTTGTAATAGAGCTTGAAGTCTGGAATTGTGATGCTGTCAAGTTTGGTTTTCTTTTTCAACATTCCTTTGGCTATTCAGGGTCTTTTCTCGTTCCATATAAATTTTAGGATTATTTGTTCCATTTCTTTGAAAAACATTGATGGTATTTTGATAGAGATTGCATTAACTGTGTAGAATGCTTTAGGTGGCATAGACATTTTCACAATATTTGTTCTTCCAGTCCATGAGCATGGAATGTTTTTCCATTTCTTTGTGTCTTCCTCAGTTTCTTTCATGAGTACTTCATAGTTTTCGGGGTACAGATTCTTTGCCTCTTTGGTTAGGTTTATTCCTAGGTATCTTATGGGGCTGCAATTGTAAATGAGAACGACTCCTTAATTTCTCTTTCTTCTGTATTGCTGTTGGTATATAGAAATGCAACAGATTTCTGTGGATTGATTTTATATCCCGACACTTAACTGAATTCCTTTATGAGTTGTAAGAGTTTTGGAGTAGAGTTTTATGGGTTTCCCACATAAAGTATCATATAATCTGCAAAGAATAAGAGTTTGACGTCTTCTTTGCCAATTGGGATGCCTTTTGTTTCCTTTTATTGTCTGATTGTTGAGTTTGGGACTTTTAGTACTATACTGAGTGGCAGTGGTGATAGTGGACAGCCCTGCTGCATTCGTGACCTTAGGGAAAAAGCTTTCAGTTTTTCCTCATTGAGAATGATATTCACTGTGGGATTTTCATAGATGGCTTTTATGATATTGAGGTATGTACCTTCTATCCCTACACTTTGAAGAATTTTGATCAAGTGCTATACTTTGTCAAATGCTTTTTCAGCATCTATTGAGAGTATCATATGGTTCTTGTTCTTTCTTTTATTAATGTATTGTATGACATTGATTGATTTGTGGATGTTCAAGCAATCTTGCAGCCAGGAATAAATCCCACGTAGTCGTAGAGAATCATCCTTTTAATGTGCTGTTTGATCCTATTGGCTAGTATTTTGGTGAGAATTTTTGCATCCATGTTCATCAGGGATATTGGTCTGTAATTCTCCTTTTTTTTTTTTTAAGATTTTATTATTTATTTGACAGAGATCACAAGTAGGCAGAAAGGCAAGCAGAGAGAGAGGAAGGGAAACAGGCTCCCTGATGAGCAGAGAGCCTGATGCGAGACTCGATCCCAGGACCCTGGGATCATGACCTGAGCCAAAGGCAGAGGCTTTAACCCATTGAGCCACCCAGACGCCCCTGTAATTCTCCTTTTTGTTGGGGTCTTTGTCTGGTTTTGGGATAAAGATAATGCTGACCTCATAAAGTGAGTTTGGAAGTTTCCTCCCATTTCTATTTTTTGGAACAGTTTCAGGAGAGTAAGTATTAATTCTTCTTTAAATGTTTGGTAGAATTCCCCTGGGAAGCCATCTGGTCCTGGGCTCCTGTTGGGAGGTTTTTTTGTTTGTTTGTTTTAAAGATTTTATTTATTTATTTGACAGACAGAGATCACAAGCAGTCAGAGAAGCAGGCAGAGAAAGGGAAGCAGGCTCCCTGCTGAGCAGAGAGCCTGTTGAGGGGCTGATCATGACCTGAGCCGAAGGCAGAGGCTTTAACCCACTGAGCCACCCAGGCGCCCCTAATATGTGTTCCTTTTTTTTTTTTTTTAAATATTCTATATATTTATTTGACAGAGAGAGATAGTGAGAGAGGGAACACAAGCAGGAGGAGTGAGAGAATCAGGTTTCCCAATGAGAGGGAGCCTGACATAGGGCTCGATTCCAGGATCTCAGGATCAATACCTGAGCCGAAGGCAGATGTTTAATATCTGCACCAAGTAGACGCCCCTTGTTGGGAGGTTTTTGATGATTGCTTCATAACCCTTACTGGTGATGGGTCTGTTCAGGTTTTCTATTTCTTCCTGGTTCAGTTTTGCTAGTTTATACATCTCTAGGAATGCATCCATTTCTTCTAGATTGTCCAATTTGCTGGTGTATAGTTGGTCATAATACATTCTTATAATTGTTTGTGTTTCTTTGGTGTTGGTTGTATTTCTCTTCTTTCATTCATGATTTTGTTAACTTGGGTCCTTTCTCTTTTCTTTTTGTAAGTCTTGCCAGGGTTATTCAATCTTATTAATTCTTTCAAAGAACAGTTTCCTAGTTTCATTGATTTGTTCTACTGTACTTTTGGTTTCTATTTCATTGTTTTCTGCTCTGATCTTTATTATTTATCGTCTCCTGCTGGGTTTAGGCTTTCTTTGTTGTTCTTTCTCCAGCTCCTTTAGGTATAGGGTTAGGTTGTATACTTGAGACCGTTCTTGTTTCTTGAGAAAAGCTTATATCACTATATACTTTCCTCTCAAGACTGCCTTTGCTCTGTCCCAAAGATTTTGAATAGTTTTATTTTCATTTTCATTTGTTTCCCTGAGTTTTTAAAATTCTTCTCTAATTTCCGAGTCGACCCAATCATTCTTTAGTATGTTGTTCTTTAGCCTCCATGTATTTGAGTTCTTTCCAAATTTCCTCTTGTGGTTGAGTTCTAGTTTCAAAGCATTGTGGTCCGAAAATATGCAGGGAATGATCTCAAACTTTTGGTACTGGCTGAGACCTGATTTGTGATCCAGAATGTGATCTATTCTGAAGAATGTTCCATGCACACTAGAGAAGAATGTGTATTCTGTTGTCTTGGGATGGAATGTTCTGAATATATCTATGATGTCCATCTGGTCCAGTGTGTCATTAAAGCCTTTATTTCATTGTTGATCTTTTGCTTAGATCTGTCCATTTCAGTGAGGGGGGATTTTGAAGTCTCCTACTATTATTGGTGATGTGTTGATTTGATTTTGTCATTAATTGGTTTATATAATTGGCTGCTCCCATGTTAGGGGCATAGATATTTTAAATTGTTAGATTTTCTTGTTGGACAGACCCATTAAGTATGATACAGTGTCTGTCCTCATCTCTCATTATAGTCTTTGGCTTAAAATCTAATTTATCTGATATAAAGATTGCCACTCCAGCTCTCTTTTGATGTCCATTAGCATAGTAAAGGAACACTTCAATCTGGAGGTGTCTTTGGGTCTAAAATGAGTTTCTTGCAGACAGCATATCAATGGGTCTTGGTTGTTGTTGTTGTTGTTGTTTTTAATCTATTCTGATACCCTGTATCTTTTGATTGGGGCATTTAGCCCATTTACATTCAGGGTCATTATTGAAAGATATAAATTTAGTGCCCTTGTATTGCCTGTAAGGTGACTGTTACTGTACATTGTCTCTGTTCCTTTCTGGTCTACTACTTTTAGGCTCTCTCTTTGCTTAGAGGAACACTTTCAATATTTCCTGTAGGATTGGTTTGTACATGAATTCTTTTAGTTTTTGTTTGTTCTGGAAGCTTTTTATCTCTCCTTCAATTTTTCAATGACAGCCTAGATGGCTATAGTATTCTTGACTGCATATTATTCTCATTTAATGCTCTTAATATATCATGCCAGTCCTTTCTGCCCTGCCAGTTCTCTGTGGATAGGTCTGTTACCCTACCATTGTATGTTACAGACTTCTGCTCCCGAGGTGCTTTCGGGATTTTTTCTTTGTCATCGAGACTTGTAAGTTTTACTATTCAGTGACAGGACATTGACCTATTTTTACTGATTTTGAGGGAAGTTTTCTGTGTCTCCTGGATTTTGATGCTTGATCCCTTTGCCAAAATAGGGAAATTCTTTATTATAATTTTCTCCCATATACTTTTTTGAGCCCAGGTAGCACCTGGATAATTGTCATTCTGAGCTCTGGTTCTGAAACATTACTAATGTCCATTTTGATTAGATCTCCAGCCATTGGTACTGCTTCTTGTTCTTTTTTTGGGGTGAGTTTTTCCACCTTGATAAGAATAGATAAGAATAGATGAATGAAAGGACAAAATACTAAAAAGGTAGTAGTGACCCCAGAAAAATATACACTAACAAATTGGAAGAGATCTGAAACCAGAGGGAGAGGAAAAGGGGGGGTAATATACATTCTATTCACCACTCATATATGAGTGGTGAATAGAACAGGGTCACACACTTGATTTTGGATGTATTTTGGTCTGTTAGAAGAAACTGCCTCTCAACATTTTAAAGAAAGAAAACTTATATACATACAAAAATAAGGATAAACATGATGAAGAGATGGAATATCACTGTAAAGAGGAAATTAAAAAAGATTCTAAGAAAGAAATTGATAAAATAAGAAGATGGTTTAAAAAAAGGTGGGGGGAGAATGTGATCAGGCTGGAGACTAGAACAAAGCCATGTGCTAGATTTAGGGTGTATTTTGGTCTGTTAGAAGAAACTGTACTCCAAAATTTTAAGGAAAGAAAAACCTGTATGTATACAAAAAATAAGTTTAAATAAAATGATGGGCTAGAAGATGGTGGCCTCCCAATCTCTGGCCCATAGGAGCTGAGAGCTCAGGGCCCCACTGTTCAGTGCACCCTCAGAGAAAAGCAGTCAATCCCACCTGTCTCCCTGGTCTCCAGCTGCGTTCTGAGCTCAGGCAGCCTGTGACTCAGTGTTTCTATCTCTGGTACACTGCCCTGTTTGGAGTCTCCAAGCCCCGCAGATTCCTGCAGCGAGCTCCCGTGTGGCTTCTCCTGGAGAAGGAAGGTGAGTCTCCCTGGATCTACCACTTGTGGGGTCCCTGCTTGAAGAGCAGTGGCCTGACTCTGCCTTGGATCATGGTTAAAGGTAACCCCAAGCTGAGAGCTCACTCCTTAGCTCTGTCTGTGTAGCAGCTTCCCTGCTTCAATACCTGGGGGCTCTGCTACCCTCCTACACCCCAGTCTTTCTGTGACCCCATGGGTCTTGATATCACACTGTCCCTGTGAGGACTCCACCCCCTGCTTATTCTCTGGAGGGACATACCTCAGTAGAGCAGACTTCTAAAAGTTTCAATTTTGTGTTCCACTGCTCTACTATTTGCTGGGAGCACCCCCCAACCCAGGACTATTTCCCCATCTATCACCTCAGATTCATTTCTCCACACATTTCTACCTTCCAGACTTCGACTTCCTGTTGAGTTTATAGGAACACAGAATTGTTTGCTAATGATCTAGCTGAACTCCTGGGACCCGATGATATTTAGGTCTCTTACTCTTCCACCGTCTTGCTTCTCCCCCTCTAGCCTAAACATTCTTGTAAACATGGTTCAATCGGTAGGTGCATCAGTAGGTCCTTTGAGTAAATATACATTTAGAGGATGTGTATCTGAGTGTTTGCAAATGATGTTACAGTCTCTCAATAGGGAGCTTCACAGTGTAAAGTTCTAGAGGCAGTCCATAATGAAGTAGAAGGGTGAGGGAATTATCAAGTTAACAAACACGAGTTGCATATAGTTTCTGTCATAAGACCACATTTAAACAAAGCCCTACAGCAGTCTATTTGCACATGAACACCTGTAACATCTGTAACTGTGTGGAAAAGTTCTTTAAGGAGATTTCTTGAAGAACTTTTAACACTTATGAGGAGTACTTTAAAGTGTTAAAAGTGGTCATATCGGGGAGGAAAGAAGATTAAGTTTTCCTAAAGGGAACTTAATTTTTATCCTTTGTGCCTCTGTAATTGAATTTTTAATAATGTAAATATATGTATCTGTAGTTAAGAAAGGAGGAAGATGGTTGAGAAAGTGGATGTTAGCTGAACATATTGTGATCATTGTTCCCAATCTATGTAAATCCAGCTGGATTTACATCTGGATTTACAACTTTAAGGATGTAAATCCAACAACTTTAAGGATGTAAATCCTCATGCTTTAAAGTTGTTGTTTAAGTGTTGTATGTCAATTTTTCTCAACAAAACTGGAAAAAATGTAGGGATATAAAGTTGCTTTATTCTTTTTCATGAAAGACATTATGCTAAATGTCTTGGATAACCAGTAGAAGTAAGTACCCACGCCCGCAGGTAAGGTCAGAGCAGGTGTAGAAACAATCAGATCATTCCTTCTTACTAGCAACCTGGGGGGTGAGTGGGGAAAGGTTTTTAATCAGGCAGCAGATGTGGATGCTTGATCTCATAGGATTTGGGCCAATTTATCTTCCAGGTCCTCACATTCTTGTCTGTAACATTAGGAGGTTAGACAAAATCAGAATGGTGAGCAATTGGCATGTGTTCCCTATTCTCCAAAACTTCACTTTTTATAGGTATTTTTTTTTTTAACTCATCAAAGTTTCTTTCTGCTAAGCCCAGATCTACTGGCTATCAGAGGTAGCACCCAAGAAAAAAGGTATTTGTCATCACAGATTACCTGCAAAGGTTTTATAGATTGTTTGAAAGAGCCTTGGTGACTCATTGGAACCATGAGCCTTGGAGACAAACAGACTTGAACTAAATCCCTGCACTGTCACTGATTAAACAGTATAACTTTGGGCAAATGAGTTACTATCTCTCAGTGTCTTATCTTTCATCTGTAAAATGGGGACAATAACTCCTATATCCTGCCCTCTGCTGGCCCATAGTTGGCATGCAGTCAATCTTGGCTATTACTCCCTCTAAAAATTTACACCTCCTGTGTTGTATCATTTTAATCTGAGATTAAATGATGAGAAGCCTTATTCTAATTGGCATATCATTCTTTATCAATTTTTGTTCTTGTTTGCCTTGCTAGGAGCTGCTTATGTGGGCCCAAATCTGCTTCTGCACGCAGCTTAGTTCAGCAAAGATCGACTGTTTTGAGCAAAACATGAGTCTTAATGCAGCCTGCAAGTCTGTGTCAGGCCTTGCAGATAACTCATCTGTTTGCTCAGTTTCAGAGGTGGGATTCTTGATACCCATGGAGGGAATCATGGTGGAGTGGTTTTGGCCAGAAGAGCAATTTCACTACTCCTCTGTTGATCTTCAGCCCTTCCCCGGGCGTGGTCTTTTGCATGAATTGAGAAGCCGATTAAGTGGTTGTATCTTTGCTCCCATCCCCACTCCAGTAACCCTGTGAGTATGACGAGGTGGTTTGTATGATGTAATTTGATTTGTTAGAGTAGGAGTGGTTTATAACCATCATTTGCGAGTAAATTACTTAGCTGTATTCTTCTTTATGACTGGCTGAAGAAACTTACTTGATGGTATAATATAATTTATTCCTGCGAATAAGTGAGTGACCTTCACATCTCAGTCTGTCTCCTGTGACTTATGGGTCTTTTGTCACTCAGGGAAATGGTCTGTGTTTTACCACTGCCCACATTCTCCACATTCTGTTCCACTAATTGTGTACATAAATAAGCTGGCCTCCAAAGATGCTGATGAAAATCGTATTAACATACTAAATATCCAAATAATGCTGCTTGGTGTCTAACAAAACATTTTCTTATAAAGGTCTGCAAGCAGCATTCGAACTTTTTTTTTTTCCTGTTGATTATCCTCTTGTGTAGATTGACTTGAGTGATACTAGTCCTATCTTACAGATGGGAAAACTAAGGCTAAAAAAAAAAAAAGAAAGAAAAAAGAGAAAGAAAGGAAAAGAATAAGAAAAAAAGAAATGAGGTGACTAGTGATGCAGTGACAGGTTACAGAATATAGAGCATGAAAAGAATCAGCTAGAGAGATGGGTGAAATATTAGGGATATTGGATTTAATTGTGCATGCAAGTTTGTGTCATGTTCTGCTTAATACACAGTAAGCATTGCTATTTGCGGAGTTTCAAACATGCTCCAGGCACTGTTCTAAGTATTTGACATAAACTTTATCACTTAGTCCTGGTGACAATCCTTTGAGGTGGGCATTATTATGAATGCCTTCATTTTATAAGTGAGAACAGAAAAAGTTAAATAATTTGCCCAGGGTCACATGGGGCAAATACAAAGTGTAGAATCAGGGTTTGTACTGTATTTCTTGGCTTCTTATTGCAAGGAGCGTAAAGAAACTTCAAATTCACTCAGTTTAGTATTTCTCAAGATGTGGTCATTGTACCATTCTATATCTTTAATCCTCAGTACAAAAGGGTAAATGGCAAATTCCTAGGCTTTTTATTATTTCAGGGAGATTGCACAGTAATTTGCTCTTTTGGCATGTTCCCAGGGGATTCCCACAACCACTGAACTTTGAGAACCTCTGATTTGGTTTTTAACTGCTCTGTGTGCAGTCGGAGAAGTTAGCTGATGGCACAGCACAGTGGGAAGGTGAGTGGGCTGGGGTGGGGAGAAAGTTCAGCCCCTGGCAGGTGAGCTGAACCTGCCTACTTCAAATCTCAACCCCTTGCTTTTTCTCTTTTATGCTTTAGAGATTTTTAATAAGATTTTATATAAAGTGCTATGCAGATTTAAAAAAAACAACAACTTAAAAACTAAGCCTACTTCAATCTCCTCTTACTCCTTGCTCCCATTTCACAGATACAGAAGCTAAGTCTCAGGCATCAGAAAATGTTTTTCAAGAAAATCCTGTTTAATGGGAGTGGTGCGACCTGAACCCTTGACTTCTTAAACTTTGGGCATTTGGTCTGTCATCACACTGAAGGAGCTAGTTAGCCCTAATTGCTAACTCTCCAAATAGCATCTCTTAAAAATCAAGATGAAGAATGTGTACAGCTATATTCAGTAAATTTCCCAGAAAGACCTAAGGCAACCAGGAGATAATGTATTGCAGGTGATCAATGTGTGTAAGGCGAGCAGGGAGTGGGGGGCAGTTTCCTTGGGAAACCACAAATGTTCTTCTGGAGCCCCAAAAGGATTTATTTGTACACCAAGGGAACTGTTCTGTGATTTCTGGATTTTATAGAAGAAAAAAAGAATGTCGGACAAAAAAGGGAAAAAGATGAAAATGGATTTTGAAGATGTAAATATGGATCGTAACTAGAGTCTGAAAATTTACAAATGGAAGTGTGAGAAAGAGAAAGAAAATGTGGGCATTGTTTTAAATATCAGGTTAGAAGATCATCCCAGGGTGAAAGTCAGACCTTCAGATGAAAGAAGCAGTAACGCAAATCGAACTTAATAGTTGGGGGGACAGACAGCCTCCCCCAAGGGAGAAATCTTCTTACTAGTTCCAGAACCTCACTGTGTTGGTGACTCACTTCATAGAGTCAGGGCCTTAGCACATGCTCCTCAGCAAGTGCATTGCTTCCCTACCCGGAAGAAAAGCTGCTGAGACACAAGCAATCAACAACCATGCCTCATGGTTGAGGAGATCAGGAAAAGAGTCACAGTGCATACTGAGGATGGATTTCCAAGGACTTTGCAGGACACAGAAGGATTTGGAGTTATTTTTCCATTTGGTGATCATGGTTTTAAAGGGAAATGCAGGACGCCTGGGTGGCTCAGTTGGTTAAGTAACCGCCTTTGGCTCAGATCATGATCCCGGAGTCCCAGGATTGAGTCCCAAATTGGGCTCCCTGCTAGGCGGGGAGTCTGCTTCTCCTTCTGACTCTCTCTCATGCTCTCTCTCATTCTCTCTCAAATAAATAAATAAAATCTTTAAAAAAAGAGAGGGAGAGAGAGAAAAGCAGATTTGTTATAGGAATAGTTGACTATCTAAATGGTGTCAGGAAGAGGATGGTGTTTCCTGGAGTACAGTTTACAGTTTCAGACTGATAGCTGCTTCAGAAAGTGTCATAAATATTTCTCATAATAATGTGCCTAATCAAGTAAAAAAGAGTTTAACATGAAATTCTAGAATATTGCCCCGACAGAGCTGCAAAACAAAACGCAGAGGGAATCACATACAAGAATGGACTTTATAAATTCCAATATGTCATATGGAGCCTTCCACTTGTACAAGTGGTACTTGACAATTCTTAAGGAGACAGAGGAGTGAAGAAAATTAGAGATAATACTGTGGAGCTGGATATTGTAGGACAGGAATAGATACACCGTGAACTTAAATTTGTAACACAGGAAAGGAGAAGATAATTCCACAGTTTTCACTGAAATGTGCTTGGACAATGACTGGCTTATAGCAAAGGGATTTTCTTGCTAAGTACGGAGTCTACAAAACCTGAAGTAGAATCATGCCAGAAAGCAACTGGGTGAGATTAAATAAAAAGAGAGAAAAACAAACTATATGAACTTTAAAAAATCTGTTGGAATTGTCTTCTTTAACAGAGATTTGAGAAAGATGTTAATAACTTTTAAATTATATTTTCAATCTAAGGGACAGCAAAACATAGGCTATCATTTTAGCTTAGATGAACAAGTGATGAAATAGAACTAAAACTGTTTAGCTCAGTTCTTATTTTTCTCTTCTGAATTATGGAGAAGGACCTTCAATGAGAAAAATGAAGAACAGAGAGATTGAAGCTTCTGGAAAGTGAATAGATGGTAAAGGAATATGTAATTGTTTAAAATGAATTTTAGTAAAGCCTGGATCACTTGCTGGTTCTCAACCCTAACTGCATATTAAAAGTGCCAGAGAAATCTTTAAAAATGCTAAGAAAAAAGATTCTGATTTAATTGGTATGAGGTGAGGACCCAGGCCTGGGCATTTTTTAGAAGTCTCCCAGGGGGATTCAAATATGCAGTCATCTTTGAGAACCATTGCCCTGGATAAATTAATCATACACTAGAATTCACAAAGAACTTACAGGTGTTACAGGTGGAGAACAGAAGAGGTGTCAGAGACTGGAGATGTTATTTTTAAAAATGCAGAAAATTCAGACTCTGGAAACTATAGAAAAACAACCCTGACATTCTTCCTTAAAATACTCTGGAAAAAATGTTTTGTGAGCACCTAGAAAAGAGAGTAATGATTATTTGAAATCCGCATGGGTTTCCCAAGGACAAATCATGAGAAACTCATCATATGTGTGAGATTATATGGGTGAAGCAGTACCTTGATTTCAGCAAGGCATTTGACAAAGTGCCTTATGACATTTTTGCCCAGCAGTTCTCTCGGTGCAACCTGCAAAGCTATGGGTGCCCATGGAGATAGCTCAGGAGTCGCTCAAAATCACTTGCTACGGAGAAGGCAGAGCAGTTGCTAAAGGGGGGCTGGGCCCCTTGTCCCACCACCCATTTGAATGAGAGTGACTCTGCTTCTATCTGTTTTCATTTCATTATTTTGAAGCAGATTTTATTTAAACAAAGTTTTATTGCTAAGAAACAGTTTGGAAACTATTATTTTAGATGACAAGATACAGACACTAAAGTCATGTGCCATAAGGTAATATTCATTCATTAAATAGATATGACCCCCACTAGTTGTCAAACTAAAGGGGAATTGTCACAATCTGTTGTCTTTTCATTAAAAACTCTGCTGATTACATTGAAGGTAGACTTACAAAACTGTGTTTGAAATGCACCTAGGAATGGTGAGTAATCATCTAGATATTGGATATCAAGAATAAAATAACCTTATCAGGTGAGAATGAAAGACCAAAACAAAGAAATGATAATTTTGTAGGGTTGTATTAAACTCCTCAGGATGCTATAACAAAACATATATAGACTGGGTGGCTTACACAACAGACATTTATTTCTCAAAATTCTGGAGGTTGGAAAGTTCAACATCAAGGTGCCAGTGGATCTTATTCTTGGTGTGGGCTGTATTCCAGTCTTTGCAGTCAGCTGCCTTCTTACCACATCCTCACATGGTGGAGAGAGAGCTCTGGTGTCTCCCTCTTTTCAAATAAGGGCACTAATCCTATCATGAGGGCCTCTCCCCCATGACCTCATCTAAACCTCATTATTTCCTGAAGGCCCCACCTTCAAATACCATCACATTGGGAATTAGGGCTTCAACAGATGGATTTGGGGAGACACAGACTTTCCATCCATAATAAGGGATAAATATAAACATTCTACTGGTAGATTATAAAAAAGATATAACTTGCATAAATCCAGAACTGCATAGCTATTCATATGTAAAAGTGCTGGAGTTAGGTGATCATGACCTAAAATGAGTAAAAAGAGTGAGGTGGCTATTAAAGGAAGTGAGCACAATATTATTATAATTCAGCTTTTTACCAGGTCACAGCAGGCTGAGGGAAATAACGATAACAATAATAGTAATGATGACAGGGTGTGCTCAGCTCACCCGACATTCAACTCTGAGAATCCAACTCTTCTCTTCCTCTACATCCCTGGGCTTTCAAGGTTTTATTCATTAGGTCTGGGATTCCCCCAGGGGACCTCTTGCAGATACTTGCAAAGCTCATCTGTCAGCTATTATTTAGATGTGATAACAAGTCCCATTTCCCAGAGGTTGCTGCCTGGATTAAGGAGTTTAGATTGTGTGAAAGCATTTAGTAAGCAATAAAGTTCTGAACAACAGCAACAAAAGAATTAAGTGTGGTATAGAGCAGGCTACCTTTTTGTGCTGTAGATACTCAGCCACCCTGCCTTCATCTACCCACCCCCACAGCACTAATTCACTCCTTCCACCAGCCCTTGTCTCTTAGCTGTTACCCCTCTTGGGGAGTTGCTTTTGGAGACCCTCGCCCAAGGTCACACCCTCTTGCATAGGCAGCAGGCATCCAATGGCCACTCTCTGTGAGGGAAGGTGGGAGGAGGGTTGCTTGAATCCTTGACCTCACTTGGAACCATTTTAAGTGTCATTCCAGTTCCAGGTCTTTCCCTGGGATTGGCTGAGTCCTCTATGTGACCATACTCTAGCACATCTTCTTTCTCCCTCTGCCTCATCCTACTTCCTTCTTTCCACCCAAGGGTATTAATCCCAAAAGCAGGTTCTGAAATGATTTCTTTATGCTAATCTTTACCTCAAACTCTGCATCCTGGGGACCCAGTGAGATTTTCCAACCAGACAAAGGAGGAGGGAGGTCTTCAGATGTAATTTTCCTTTTTCTTCATCTTAAAATAGTGCACATGGATGCATGTGGATGCACAAGAATGTAATAATTCATTTCTCAAATGATCATTTGTTTAGCATGCATTATTACATCCTCTGGACAAATAGGAAACTTGATCTTGAGGGTAAGTTTCAGTTCAATTTGGGAGGAAAGGATCTAGTGAAAACATTCAGATGTTAGAAAAGATCAGCTTCCTGGTAAATTGCAAGTTGCTGGTAATAAGTGCTTTGAAAGTTTACCAGGAGGCAGCAGGAGTGTGACCTGGAATGTTTTGTGAAGTTTTTGAATCGGAGACTCAGAGAATCTTGGAGCTGGACATTATTTTAGAAATGTTCTAGTCTTGGGGCACCTGGATGCTGATGCTGAGGGGCACATGGTTGGCTCAGGGGTTAAAGCCTCTGCCTTCGGCTCAGGTCATGATCCCAGGGTCCTGGGATTGAGCCCCACATCGGGCTCTCTGCTCAGCAAGGAGCCTGCTTCTTCCTCTCTCTCTGCCTGCTTCTCTGCCTACTTGTGATCTCTGTCAAAAAAATAAAAATCTTTAAAAAGAAATGTTCTAGTCTTAGCCCTCTGATAGGGTGACATAATTGAGTCCCAGGAAGACCAAGTGACTTTTCCCAAAATTACACTAAAATTATAGCTGAACCTCAAAGAAGGGACTAAGATTTAGGAAAGTCACCCCAGGTTCTCACGGACTCCTTAGTCTTCTTTCAGAATAGACATTAATTCCAGGACGGTCCACACTTGACAAAGGTCTGATCTTCATCTTGTCACAAGATGTCAGCTCCTGTGCACAATTCCTGGTATATGCTGAACACTGCCCATGTAGCACTCTGGGATCTGGGCTTATTTAAGCAAAGCACAGTACCCCAGGAATGGGTCTCAGGGGTTTTCACGTTTACCACCCTTGACCGCTATGGCTGGCGCATCTTGCCTATGAACCCGCCACATGTCTCTCAGTTTCCATTCCTGGGGGCTCAGCTAAATCTGCTCTGAAGCAAAAGTCACAAATCACCTCTTTCCCTGATCCTGATGTCATTTGAAACAGTACATTATAGCTCTCTCCTCTCTTCTGTACTCCTTCCTTCCTTTGATGTAGTGTGATTTACATATCTCCAACAGGCTCCACGATATGGTTTACAGCAGTAGTATTTCAGGCTGACTTTTCATCAGAAACTTAAATGATTCACAATTATAGGGATCATTCCCTTTCGGCTGAGGCTCAGAGATCTCAGACAAAGGCCGTGGAGGGAGACCTGCGAGTCTCCTTATTGACCAAGACCCCTCGCCAAGCTTATGGAATGTTGTGCAATTGGAAAGGCTGAGAAACTCAGCAGGGTACTTGAAAGACACTCAGCCAGATTTCAGTGATGCTATGTTAGAAGCAGTTAGAACTTTTTACAACAGTTGGTGATTTGCCAGTTGTTGATGACTGTACTAGCTTTGGGCTATGGAGGCTAACTCTTAGTGTGGGAAGATATGCATTTCTTTCATTAAAAAGAATCATAAGCAGGCATTTACTAATGTGTCCTTCTCCTTATTCTGAAGACATGAATTACAGAGTAAAACAGCAACTCCACAAAGCTGCAATTAGACCAAAAAAACCCTATTCCTACAACCCATCCTTATAAGCAAGGTAATTTTTCTGTATCCATTCTAAGATTTTTACATATTCATGTAGACAATAATGGAGAAAAATATGCCTTTTTTTCCCCTTTAGTAATGAACGTGCATTTTCTATATTTTCTATTGAATGGTTGTGTCATAATTAACTTAATTGTTCACTCAGAATTAGTATAATCATTCTCCTGTTTTTGAGACTTAATTTGTTTGTACCTCTCACAATTATAAATAATACTGTAAATGAACATCCTCATGCTACAACCCTCCCTACATATTACATTATTTCTTTGGGAATAATTCTCCAGAGTGGAATTGGTTTAAATAGTACACATATTGTGATATTTTAAAATAATTTTGGGCTCTAAGTGAGATGCACCAATTTACAATTCCAGTATTTCCCTATATCAACGTTTATTACATAGGACATTCCCCTTTTTTGTTTTTATTTGCATTTTCTACTAGAGAACCGATCACTAGTAAAAGTTGTTTTCTCACAGAAAGCTCTATAATCCATTGAATGCACAAGTCAAGATAGTATGAATAATCTAATAGTGTGGTGAAAGGTTGCAGGGAGAGGTTCATACACATTCCGTTCAGCCTGGAGCTGGTGTCCTGGGATCCAAGCCAGTGGTGGCAGTGCTGGTCAGTCTGGCATCCTCATGAGCTGCACAGACAGCAGTGTCCCTGGCTTCGAATGTGGAGACACAGAGGAAATGCCCTTGTCTACAGAGAGACACTTTCTGGTGCAGCTGTAGGAGGCCCAGCTACTGGGTGAGGCTGGTCCACAGCCAACTGGTCTACCATAGAGCCAACCAATTCACAGGGAGATCTTGATAGTTTCTGAAACCTAAAGTGTATATATACACACAGATGGAAGGAATATGGAAACTTCTGATGGGAGATGAGGTAAAGCATTAATGCTTTACAAAATACTGTACAGTATTTGTTACTGTAAACATGGCCAACATTTGTTTTATCTTCCCAGGCTACTTCTGTTTAAGGAAATGTAGATTAAAGAAGAAATAGTTCTAGAAATTTTCTGCTGAACTTGATGACAATTTTTGCTTTATTTTTAAAAAGTTTTTATTTAAATTCAATTAGTCAACATATAGTACATCATCATTTCAGTTGTAGTGTTCAATAATTAAACATGTTTTAAATTATAGTAAAGTCACTTCATTTCTAATTTTACTTTTGAACAAAACATGAAATGCATATTTTTCATGGGATTTCTCATCATGTCTTGAAAAGATGATTTTTTTTAGCCTATTGACACACTATCCATACAGATTTTCCTATATGGAATTAAGATAATAATCACACTGATCTAAAAATATTTATTGAAAATTCATTCTGTGTAAGGCATCAGGTGAGTTAGAGAATAGAAAATAATTCATTTCTACTATCTGGTAATCATAAATGATCAAGTTGCTGACATGATTATAATTAGGGCGATGACTTCATTAATTTCATAGACATTTTTTTGAGATGCTCGTGTCACATCATCTGTTTTTGCTGTATATATGTTTCAGTTATTTAAATAACTTGCTTGAAAAATATTCTTAATTTTCTACTTTGCTTATATAGAAACAGTTATGGTATTCTTAATGAATTTTTGTGGGGTTTGATTCTGTTTAAGTTGCTCGAGCCATACTTCTTAGGGAGTAGAATCTCTAATTTTCATGGTGTGCTGATAAGACTAGGCTGGCTATTGACATCTTCTTGTTTCAATAACTGCCCATCCTTATTAAAGCTGCTAAGTGGAGTCTAGTGGCCAGAAGTCTTAGATATCAAAGCAATTACACAAAGGGAATCACTGCATAATCCAGACTCAGTTTTAACCAATTTATTTTTCTAGTCTCTTTTTAACTTGTGTGCCTAAGTTCCCGATGATAAACCAGGGTCAGAGTCTTTCCAAGAAAGAGAGTTTTTCAAATACCCTCCAGACCTTTGGTATTGAGAATCAGGAACAACATGATATTGAATTCAGTTACTTAGATCTCATTTCTAGAATGTGGACCTCCCCAAAATAAGGGTCACAGAGGGCCCCTTAACTCAGATGTTGAAACATACTCACCATGGAAGATCGGAGTTTTCTCTTACGGGATATGGAAAATGTCCACATACACATTTGCCTCTATTACCTGGTATGAACGACCCCCAGAGTAAATTCAGCTTAATGTTTTAATTTAGATCATGTAACATAGTTGGCACATGGATATTACTTCTTATGAATTAGTAATTAAAATTTTCTTCTAAAATGTATACTATTGTGACTTTTAATATTCTTCTTTCTGAAGAGAGAAAAATGTAAATCAGATGAGGAGCAGTTACGATGCAACATTCAGCTACTGGCTGGAAGAGGAATAAAGAGGGAAATGAAAAAGAGATGTACCAAGACTTCTAGCCTTAGATTTAATTAAAAGCCGCTCTTTTTGTTTGCCTTTTTGGCATGGCTGCAGATTAATATTTTTTTTTCATTTTTCTATAAAATTAAAAATGCCCATTGTTGCTTTTTTAGTGGGTGGAAAAAAGTTTTTAAATCAGTCTCTGAAATAAGACTTCAAACCAATAACCAAACCAATAACCAGTCATTTTGAAAAAGAAAAAAGAAACCTAAAGCATCTGAAATAAAAATTCCTAAAAAGCTTTCATTTGACTTATCTTAGTTATTGAGACTATTTCTAGTGACAATTTCTTTCATACAAACATCCAATTTATTTATTAGCAGGGAATGTATGGATTAAGTGTCTAAGTAGACAGTTTTCTTATTCAAGCCTGGAGTTAAAATGCTGGTTTTTTTTTTTTTTTAAATCTTATTTTCATATCCAAATATTTTGGCCTAATATAAAGCTCACTATACTTTGAATGGGTCATTAATGGTGTTTGTTGCTGTGGTAGTAGTTGAGCTTGGATACACACATGATATTCTTAGATACATGGTAAGGTCCAGGAATGGGAGAATTAATAAATCAAGTATGTACCTACCATAAGGGAATTCATGTCTACTGGCATGACTGGCAATAGACAAAATAAGATTCTCAAGATGTTTAGATTGTTGAAGTTTTGCTAATGAAGGGGATTTTGTTAATACAGATATATTAGCAGAAACACTAAGAGATTATACCATATATCTAGAAGGATTTGTGAAGATTACTTAGTTCAAGTCTCTCATTTTACAAATAAGGACATTGAAGCTCAGATCTCATAGACAACGAAAGCTGAACCAGTAGAGGATCCAAATATTCCTGTCTTCCAATCTTTTGTTACAACAAGAGTTACTTGTATAAAAGGACAAATTTGACCACTATTTAAAGATGTAAGACTCACTGTCTGTTACTTCTAGGCATTCTGAACTGGAAATTAAACAACTTCTTGTGTTCATTAATTGGCGTTATATTAAGGACTTCTGTTTTACAAAAGACGATTATTATTATTTAGGCATGGTGGGACCAACCGTTCAAGAGATGGCTGCCATTGAAAAGATAATTTGTTACAGTTCCATGAGAAGCAAGGCCACTTGGGGAAGCTCCCGATCTATCTGGAGGCAGAGGGAGTAAGAAGAAATGGTGGGCAAGAGTCTTTATTGAAGATTCTGCAGGAAAGAAGGCGTAAGGCAAGGCAAATGGGTTTCAGATTGGCTAGTTGGCATAATTTCAGCAGGTTCTGGGGTGTAGGGCCTCTCTTGGGTGAGATTAGGATAGAGGAATATTGATTAGGAATGCAAAATCTCCATAGAGGAGGCATGGCGGGGGTGGGGGATGGTTGGTTTAAAGATTGGTTGGTTTAAATATGAAAGTCCTGCTTGTGGGAGATTCACTTGCTAGCTCTAGTAATGAACTCACCCTGGGAAGGGCAGTCTTTTCCTGGCCAGCAAGGCCACAGATGCCAGATTATCAAGAATACAGAAAATAAGGAAATATAGTTCATAAAGTCTCCCTTTTAAAGAACATTCATTTTATTCTTTTTGGGGAGAGGGCTGCCCTTTAAGAGAACCATTTGTGATTGTCCAATAACTTCCTGTGATAAAGTTTTTAGTTTAATTTGTTTTTTTATAAAAGCCAGAGTTACCATCATATAATCTTGTCTCTCTTTAGACAAGATACTAAATATTTCTGGAGCTGTGTGCCATTTGAACCTTGGCAATAACTTGAGCTGTCCAAATGAAAGTGATAATATAAATCTCCAAAATACACATATTTCTATGACTAGTAATTATATTCCCACACGTAGAAGGATGAATTTGCTTTAGGAAAAATAATTCTCTGAGAAGAAAAAAAACCCTAAGTGTACTACATATCACAACAAGTTTTATTTTAAAAGTACACTTCTAAGTTCATGTTTTGAAACTTGGAAAAAATCTTTGTTTTGGAAACAGTTCCAACAGATGGAAGATGGAGTCTGGTTAGCCACATTTACCATATTTAACCCAAATGTAGCTTAACTTTTAATTCAAGGGTCCCAAAATATAATTACCTAATTTTTGAGAATAGGAATGTTTTTAACGTGGGAGAAAGATGGACATAGTTGTGGAAAATATGCCTTTTTTGTGAAGTAGGTATCATTAGGTTTCATCCTAACTCTCCTATCACTTCCCCCATAAACTCCAACCCAATCTAATCCAACCCAACACAAACAAAATCGCATACATCGTTCTCACATCCGTAGGCATCCAGTCCCTCCTGCTATTCCTCATACCCAGAGAGGTACCCGATAGCACAATGCTATATAAAAACACATTTTTCCTTCCTTCAAAATCAATTCCAGGGTAGTTTAGCACAGCTAGATGCTAGGGGGAAAGCAACCTTCTCAAACCAAACCACATCAAGATACGAAATATTGCTAACCTTCTCTTCACATTCCCAAAGTATTTGAATTGTAAAAAGAGGAAACTTGTGTCCTAAGTGGGACTGTAATGAAGGGCAGGTGTGAGGAGTGTACCTTCATCGGTGTGACAATGTCACATGTGTATAAGTTGATATAGTTTCCCATAAAAATGATATAGTAGAGAACTGTCGGGTGGGCATAGCAGCTCAGTATGCACAGGTCCTCTCCCGAGACCCCCTCTCATAATAACACTGCACATTCATTGTTAAAGGTTCTGAGAAGTTCTGTAGTAAAGAAACTGGTTTAACTATGACTAAGTCAGTTCCCTAATACCATTCATATTTTTCAGTGTCCTCTCTTTTACTAATTCTTAATACTCCTATGAGGCAGCTCATGGTTTGGACTTGCTTTTTGAAAGCAAGAAATCACATAAAGTTTCATCAAATGATTCATTAAAGGGACAATCATTGGTATCCCCTATTCTTAATACTTTCATTTCATCTTTTGCTGGTGTTTTTATAGACTTCCTGTAATGAGGAAACAAATAATAACAATAACAAAAAAAACCTCCAAACCAAAAAAAAAAAAAAAAAAACCGCCAAAGCAAAAAAAAGAAAAAAAAAATCACCTTTGTATTCAGAAACATAAGATTTCTACCTAATGTGAAATTTCTGCCAATAATTTCACCAGAAGAATGTGCCAAATACGTGAATATTTTTAGTTCAATGAACTAAACAGCAGATACAGATCTGTGATTGAAGATAAACATTCTGTCAGCTAAATATTTTAAAATCTCAAATACGGTTTCCTCCTAATATACAGCATTTTGAAATTCAGGTTGATTTTGTCACTAAATTCTCCCCCCCCCCCACCTCCATGGACACGTAACTAGTTTGTTTAAGAGGATGTTAAACCTTTTCAAGTAGCCACTGCATATTGTGGTGGGAAATGCCTGCTTCTATGGGCATCCTCCTGACGGGGAGTTTACAAAAGCCTGTCGTTTTGACCGGAGTCTCTGGCTCTTATCATACGTATCGTGGTTCTTGTCAAAGAAATGCATTTTAAAAGGAAGCCATTTATAACTCCAAAACAATATTAATTCCTTCCCCTCATCATTGTCATTCTCTCTATGATGAAGAAAGATCTTAGAGATTCTTTCTTAATATGACTCAGTATCATTCCAAAATCCAAATAATGCCATGAGAATTGATATATTTTATTCAGTCATTTGATACTTCCTTATATTTGTTTAATGAGATGGACCATTGATTAAATACTATGGTTCAGTTATTTCTAAAAAAATAAGAAAATAAAATAGCCTTTCTTTCCCAGGTTTGTTTAATAAGAATCATTTAAATTGCAAAAGAGCTACCCTCAAGAGACTCCTGCCAATTCTATTTTAACGAGAGAACAAAACAACATTAAAAAAAAAAAAAACTAGGCCAAATTTTGAGAAGTTTTCTGTAGAATTATAGAAATATCAAGTGCTGTCTTAGTCAGCTTGGGCTGTAATAACAAAATACCATAGATTGGGTGGCCCATAAACAAAAATTGATTTCCCACGGTCTGGTGGCTGGACATGCAAGATCAAGGAACCAGCAGATTACGTGCCTGTGGAAGGCCTGCCTCCTGCCACAGACAGCCATCTTCTCCCTGTGTCCTCACGTGGTGGGAGGGATGAGGGAGCTCTGGGGAGTCTCTTTTATAAGAGCATGAATCCCATCCACCCTCATAACCTCGTCATCTCTCAAAGGTCCCACCTCCAAATACCTTGACTATGAGGATGAGATTTCAACGTATGCATTTGGGGAGACACAGCCATCCAGTCTACAGCAAATGTAAAATAAAAAGTTGTCTAAATCACACTGTCAATCAATCTCTTCTGCAAAGCCATCTATAGCTTCTCGATTCACTTAAAAGTAATTTTTAAGCTCTGTCATGGAGACTAAAAGTATATTTTACCGGGATCTTTGACTTCAAGAAACTTAAAATTTGTCGTTTTGTTGTACCAAAGTTTTATTGTGTGTTTTTAGCTCTACAGATTCTTGCACTGAAAGTGAGAAATTCTTACCTTAAAGTTGATTGTATTATCTGTTCTGCATTATGGCCCAGTGGCTTGACCTGATCTTTGGGATTTACAGCATAATTCTGTGATCTCAGGGTTGGAGACAATGTGATAATATGGGTATTCCCATCCCCTTGCTGTACCACAGGTTCATTTTATACTCAGTCTGTGTGAAGAATTTGTGAATGCAACCATTTTTAGGTTCACCCCTGTCTGATGCTTTGCCTCTTAGACTCAGCCTTGATTTAAAACTGTCCATGCCTGAAGGAGGCATGTGGCTGAGGTTAAGAATTCAGGTTATTTATTTGAGGCTCAAACTTCAAATTTTCAGCAGTCCAGGCATGTACTTAGGCAGGTTAGTTAACCTCTCTGAATTTAAGATCCCTCATCTGCCAGAAAGGAAGTAATAATACAACAAGGGCCCCTCTACTACTTTGTAAGTTTAGTCTAAAAATGTAACCAAGTGAAATATAAGGAACTATGTTTGTGAGATTAAGAACATGAGAATGAAGGCCGATGCAGGAAGGGTTCCTGGTATAGGCAAGATGAGACTGTTTTTTTTTTCAGGGTTTCCCTGTTCTCTTGGTGAATGTGCCCATGTCGAGAACACAATCAGAGGTGTACAGTTGTTCTCTGAGGACATGGGTGGCTATTCACAGCCTGTTCAATTAACAGCTTCTCAGAGGAGCAGAACACATTTTCCTACCAGCTTCCAGGTCGCCTTCTGTGTCCTCAAGCATGGCTGCATGAAATAGATTGAATAAGGGGTAACCAAGAGTGGAGATTTTCTTTTTACACATCATTGACTATTTCCTTCTCTTCTCCCTTTGTCATTTCAGGGAGAAATGATAGGCTTTTGTGCTTTAATTATTATGTCGGTTAGAATAATCTAGCCCTCTCCAATGCACACCTAAAAAAATTCTTTCTTAATGGTCATATCTGGCTTTTTATCTCTGAAATTCTTTTGTCAAAGATCAGACCTAGTGTAGCAGAAGGTCTGTACTGAAAACATAACGCGGTAAAATAAATCCTTAAAATGCTAATGACAATCATAGTAAAATGAAAACTGTCATTTGTTTAATACCTACATGCCTGGCACTTGATATATTTGTGATTTCATTTGACATTCCCAAAGATAGGACTAACGTTTTAGTGAATGAACTGACTTTCAAAAAGTTGCATCAGCATCTCAATTTGCACAAGTATATTTGACCCCAAACTTGCATTCTTCCTATTACAGATATTTGATGATGGCCCAGTTGTAGATTTCAACCTTCTTATCAGGCTGATATGAAGGCATTTATTGCAAAAAGCTCTGAAGAATTGTTTATTTGCTTACCTGGTCTCAAGGCTTCCAGATGTGCTCAAGATAGTCTCATGCCCACATATAGTGATTTTCCAAATGTGATTTCAGAAACATATTTATAGACTACTGATGATTTTGGGAGTTTGCTTTGGTTAGAGGTAAGATTAGAACTTGATGACTAATACTATTGAACAGTCCCTTGAAGCCAAAGGAACGGCAGCAATTTGCTGTGATTCAGTGGACATGTTTTTGTCAAACTGGAGGGTTTTTTTTTTTTTTTTTTCGTTTGTCTTTGCTTTTTTTTTTGTTTTTGAATCTTGCCTGGTAGGAATCTGATTCAACTTTAGAATCATCAGAACTAATCCGTTGAAACATTTTTCTCTTTTGCCATGAAAAGAAAATATTTTCTTGGGACATTTCATGCAGGCATTCCCAGGCAGCTGGGGTCCTCTCCCTGCTCCCCTATTTCCTGCCTCTGCTGTGAAATCTCCGTGGACAATAAGCACAGATGAGAGGACCTGGCAACACCTCCCCTCTGCTTGCAGTTCCTTCAGTGATCATTCTGTGGCATGCGCTTGTGCTGTTATTGGCAGAAAGGGGAATCCACTTCTCATTATTGAGAATGGCCGTATTTTTTTCTTCATCGAAAGTTAACAATTGTGCGTCAAGGAAAGTGGGAGCTTGAAATGAAGAAAGGGTCAGGATAAATTAAACTTGTGTTTTTCTTCTGATCTCAACTTGGATATCTTCTGCAAGGGGAGACCGTTCAACCCTCAGGACCGAGGAGATTTTGAAAGGGGTGGGAAGCGACACAGGTGCACTGGACAGTGAACAATCAGATGCAATTCAATCAATGGCTGGTTTTGTCTCTCCTTGCAGGAGGGCCTTTTATTCTCTTTCTCCCCTCCCCCTATTTTTTTGGTCACGTTGTGTGATAAATAATAAGATCAAGGGATTGGACACCAAGATTCTGGCCTCTGTTCAATCTGACAAATTACTGCTCTAAGTGTACCATTTCTTGCCCTCCTGCTGTGTTTTTTTTTTTTTTTTCAAACTTCTTTTTGTGGTTATTGCACACTGAAAGCAAAAATGTCCTCTATTTGGGGTTTAACAGAGTATTTAATACATATGTATATGCATGTATATACATAAGTGTGTATATACATATATACACATCCACACCCAAATTACTGACATTTACTGACATTTGTGCAGGGGATTTGAATATTTAGGGACAAATTCTTGGGACTGAAGCTTGTTCAAGTTCAAATACTGAATCATCTATAAGCTATTGAGTTTGGAAAAACTTTAGTGCAGATAAAGATCGTCTCAATATATGCATTACAATACTCTGAGTTTCCTTCTAAATTTCGAGTGGTTTATCAGGAAGGTGAGAATAGTGGTAATGCTGGCTGCAGAGGGTAAAGAATGACATGTGTTTGTGTAAGTAATGCTGGGGCGTGGGAATGAACACGCAATTGAATGATGGGTTGATGGTTGGTGGTTAGCAACTATTAATCTTTTACACAACTTAATATCATAAAATTTGCAGGCTTGCCACAGACTTGGAAAAAAATGGGGATGGTATAATTCTAGTCCATTATCACATCAGTGGCAACCTAAACATAGAGCTACTGTTAAATATTTTAACAATTATATTTGCATGATTTTCGTTCAGAAATCATTGCAATGCTAGCACTTAGGTATCATTCTAAAGAACGGCAGACTTGGTTAATAACCATTCTTTTGGGTTTCCCCCCAGAACTTCTTTTTGTGAACAATATCTTCAATTTTACAAAACCTAATTTTTGTTTTTGATGTCTTTATGTCTAATTTCAGTCTATCATGCTATGTTGGACATTGTAAATGCACAAAAATGGATCATTTGAATAAAATAATTATGGCTTCTTGAATAAGAATCTTCTAGAGATTTGGTGATCTATTCATTTGAAGAGTGCTTTCAATTAATGTGCAGACCAAACAACCTGCTAAGGCATATAGGATATTTAATTTTCGAGTGGAAAGCCTGTGGTTTGGGGAAGTTAAATGACTAGGGTTCTAGAGTGAGTCAGAGTCAGGATACAAAGCCAGGAGCCCGGCAGTTCCCTCCAGTCTTAGCTCCACTCCATAAATGAACAAACGGATATTCACCCTTGAATAATGACCTTCCAATTAACTTCAAAAACAACAGTTCATTTAACATTTGCAACTACTCAGTGAGAGAAATATGATCTCCATTTTACAGATAAAGAAACATGAGCTCAGGAATTAACTTTCCAGGTTCGTTGGCTTGAAAAACATTGACTGACAAAAATGTTATGGGTAGTTTTCTGATTCCTAGCTTTTGGAATAACGCAGCAGAATAGAGGCTTACCATGTTTCAAAGAGGACTGCCTTACCCCCCTTTTTTCTCCTGCAACAGGATATTATACAATTCATGTTTTGGTCCAAGGCATGTGGCAACAAAGATTGAATTCTGGTCAAACTGTCTAGCTTCTCTACTAAAAAGAAGATTAAAAAGAAGGTAAACTTAGAATTGCTAAGACGATATAATTACAGCTAGAGTTGGCACAGGACTTGGGGAGGGGAATGCGGGAAACTGATATTTTACCAATGTCAAAGTAGTTCTGAGGAGGTCTGGATTGATGAATGTGTCCACTAGGAATGATGCAATAAAAGGTAAGGCATGACTTGTGTTAGCACATTCGGGAAGGAAGGGTCTTTTCTCCTCACTTATTGAGTGGGAGTCTCGTGCATACCTTTCATCAAAGGTAGCTGAATTTGTTTTTGCTTCAATTCTGAACTTGTCACTTCAGAGTGGTTAGTTCTTAATTTCCTTGCATTTGAAAAAAAAAATTTTTTTAAAAGAACCATTTGCTAAAATTTTAGCTTGTTCATTAGATTTATTTATTCCCTTCCCCTTTTCGGATGGTATCTGAATAGATAAATAAGACCCAGGAAAATGGAAGAATACAAATATACAAACACAAGGAATAACTCAGCTTGATGATGAAGTTCATCTTTGGCATTGAGCTGCTTTTCAGTCTGGGCAAAAAGTGACAAGTTCACTTTATTTTATTTTATTTTATTTTTTCAAAAGATTTTATTTATTTACCCGACAGAGATCACAAGTAGACAGAGAGGCAGGCAGAGAGAGAGAGAGGAGGAAGCAGGCTCCCTGCAGAGCAGAGAGCCTGATGGCAGGGCTCAATCCCAGGACCCTGGGATCACGACCTGAGCCAAAGGCAGAGACCCTAACCCACTGAGCCACCCAGGTGCCCCAGTTCATTGCATTTTAATACAAATAATTTCCAGAGCTTTGTAAAAAGAACTCTCAGTGATCTAATGAAAATGATATTCAAAAACATTTTTCCGAGATATGATCATGTCCCTGCCTGTCCTAGCTGTCTTTAGTGAAATTGGAGGGCTTAATATTGGAGGACGACTCCTGCGAACACATCTGAGGACCAAAGCTCCGTGATCCAAAAATCTGGTGGCCTGGTACAGTCCAAGGACAGAGTTGAAGTACCAGCCTTGAGGAGGGGAGGCTAGGCTGTTCGTAAAACAACCTTACCTCAATATTGTGTGTCTCAGATAAGTTCCTATAAGCAAAGAGCAGAGGGGGAGTTCATGCTGTCTCACAGTAGAGGGATGAGCTGTACCATTGAGATGCAGTAAGGGAAGAGCCAGAACACGAAACTCCTGGCCCCCTGACAGCAGCTCTGGGCAGAGAGGCTATCCAGCAGAACATGCCAGCTGACCCCATGGCTGGCAGCCACAGCTCCAGTGGTTGCCCTAGTTTCCAACTCTCCCTTCGTTGGCCGCCATGTTGTGTCCCTGGCACTCCTGCTCCCCAGCTTTCCGGCCCTCACAGCCCTTCCCAGTGCTGTCTCTTGGATCACAGTCTGTCTCTTTATTCACAGACTGATCCAAGAGCCAATTCCTATGTTTCCAGTATCAACAATCACTTGTACTTGGCTGATTGCATCTTGCCAGGCTTTGCAAAGGGCCAGACAGGACGATAGTCAGGCCTGGAGGTAGTCTGGTGTATCATATTGGCTCCTGATCAAAGTCGTATGCTGGGGACACCAAGCAAGTTGTTCAGCACTGAAGTGCTCTCATGAAAGACGAGAAGGCCATCTTCTGGGAAAAATGTCTAGGCAGGCCTAGCCCACTCAGCTTCTCCATGGCTATTCTGGATCTCAAATCCATGCCCACATGTTCTGTAGCTCAGGGTTTTGTTTTCAACTAAACCAAACCAACCTATTAACCTTTTGCTGTTTGAAATTCACATGGTCATAAATCCATAGGATTTTAGAGCATCTTCACGATAATCCAGACTAAAGGCTATTAGTCTGTACAGATTGCCATAATCAGATCTGCTCCACAGATGTGCACAGTGTACTTTAAAAAAACAAAACAAGGCAAAACTTAGTGAGCTGTTTTGTGAAATTCTTAAGCTTTTATGTTCAACTCTGTAATCTCGATCTCTAGGTTTCCTTTAAAATTAGGTATACCACATTTGGACTCGGTTTCTCATATTCTGTGAACATCTTGGAACTTAAACGTCTTTGGTGCCTTGTAGACCAGCCCTATGCTTCCTAGTTCTCTCACGCTGTACTGTCTACCTGACATGGGGTACTAGTGTCTGTTGCCTCTCATATCAGTTAGCTCTGCCCTCGCTTCTATTGCTGGCCAGATCCTGGCAACCACTGAGCGTAGCCCAACTGAGGTCATGCGCCTGGCACATATCACCACTGAGGAATCATAGAAAGCCCACAGAATGGTCCCAAACTTGGTAGTCAGGATGAGATCTGACAGGCCCAGCTTGAAGTTCAGGACTACTTCTTGCTGTTCTGGTATATCTTACTTTCCACATCTGTATAGATGCATGTTTTAAAGGACTGTAATAATGAACACCATGTATTAAATATTTACCTGTTACATCCAACCAAAGGCACTCATATGCATGATCTTCTTCACAACTGGTCATTTGAAGACAATTTCAGGAAGCTTAGGAGGTGCCTTGTTTTCCTGATGACACCATTCGTTAGAATTTTATTTTTCTTTTTTATCCCCTTGTGGATATTAGAAATTTACTCCCCAGTTTCAACTCTTAGATGCTATTTTAGCAGGGGAATTTATAAAGTTCCACTCCACATCTTGAACTAATGTGTTTTGATGAGATTAAGTTTTATCTCTGACGTCCATATGATTTTAAAATAAGCTGGATATTTAATTTAGAATATGTAATTTCATGTTAAAAACCCAGGAAAATGTCTAGCATCATTTACACAAAAAATACAAAGTAGTACATTTATGGATTTCTTTGCTAGCATTGCTATTTGTCTATTTGTCTATGTCTGACCTGAGTAGCAGCCTTGAAGGTGTTGTTATGCAAAGATAACAGGGAATTCACCTGAAGGCAAGAGGCACACAATTCAGCACATTGAGTTCAGGTTGGGGATTGAAAAGAGACTTTTGATAAATGCATAGAAATGCGGGCAGGAACTTGAGTGCTTAGGCAGATCGAGACTAGGTTTGACTTGGCATGACCTGTCCATACTTCCTCCCAACCCCTCCTTCCACGCTTTCTTCCTTTCTTTCTCTTCCTCTCTTCTCTATGTGCACCCACTTCTTTCTCTCTCTACCTCCCTCTGTTTCTCTCACACACACATACACACACACACACACGAAATAAGAAAGAAGGTGCAGACTCTTTCAAATATACAAAGCAAGGAAAGGCTCATTCATGAAAAATACACCACTACCCATTTCTGTGTTTTTCTCTTTCATGTTTTGTTTGTTAAGTAGAGACAGCCCTAAACTCCTTCCAAAATGGCCCCAAGCAAGAAAGAGAATGTATTTTAAGCTCTCGTGTGTTATGCATTAACTTTTATATTTTTCTTTTTTTGAAATAGTATTTTTAAATAGAATACTCAGGAAAGAAGAAATGGTAAAGAAAATTATTATTGGAAAAAAAAAGCCGGCAGAAATATCTAAATTCTACATTATCTCGCTGGTGAAATCTGAGTCCTGCTGCAGACTTCTCAAAGCATATTGGCTCCGGGTTTCTGGGGGAAGGTGCTCTGGATCTCTTTTAAAAAGCACACATGCTGCTCCATGTGGTGCGGCAGCTGCTAAGGTAATGATGCATTTTTAGTGAAAAAAAAAATACCATAAATAAACATACAAAAAATCATATGAAACCCTCTCCAACTAAGCACGAAATTTGGCAGCAAGTTAAGAATCTAAAAAAAAAAAAAGAAAGAAAGAAAGAAATCATAACCGATAAGATAATGTACCAGTCCAACCAGCCCTTTCCAAATTGTATTTCTACCTACATATTTATGCACATATTTATATAACACATATCACTATTATATTTACCTTTCCAATATGCCCAAGAATTTAATCCATGATTTCCAATGCTAATATATTCCAAGGGTGTGGAAGACTCAAGATGAAATGCCTCTGCCAATATATAAAATTAGTAATGAATCGACTAAATTATATAATTAACTACTTTTTTGTTCCATTAATTTAAATGAAGACTTCACTTTTTCTGAGAGAGAAGAAGACATTTTTGGAAAATAAAGACATTTTTCCCTTTTCTTCTGACAGCTAGCTAATTCTAAAGGATACATTAAAAGGATCTGAAATGCTTTGTATGTATGGAGGAGTCTGAGTCTCTGTACTGATTCCTCTCTATCTGAAATGAGTCAACTAGAGTTGGTAATTTATTCACAAAGCAGTTCAAAGCCATATTAACTGTCTATTAGCAAAAGAGAAAAGATGAAGAAACTTTGTGAATATAAACAGTAAAAAGATCTCACAACTGACCAGATTCACAAAAGTTAACATCACACAATACATAGCACATCTAGATTGAAGGGCCAACATACTAAATTTAACAGGCAGCTCTAGGCAAGGTGGAAATGACTCACATAACAAAGTGAGTCAAAACCCAGTTATCAATCAATTACTGTAATAGAACTTTGGGCAGTAGAGTAACTTAACTGATTTCGAAAGCCGGTAATCTCTACAAGGTTTATGAGGGTTGCTCAGAACTTTGAGTGAAAATTATTTCTGAATTGAGTTTGCCATCTTTGTGAAATTGTTTTGGTATGTACAGTGGCAATTCATTAACGTTGAGAGTTGCTAGGGATATTTATCAAAAGGAGGAATGAAGAGACAAATGAAAGAGGAGAAGGCAATGAACAGTAGATATGGGTTGGAGAATCAGGGATAAAAGGCAAGAGCAAATTCTATTTGGTTTCATTCCAATGACACTTTTCTCCCGTCCTTCCCTCCTCCCTTCAATCCCTCTTTTCCTCCTCCCCTCCTCCTTCTCTCCCATCTGTTATGTTCCCTCCCTTCCTCCTTTCTTCCTTCCTTCCTTGATATTCCCCTTCCTCAACTTTCCTTTTGTATATCTGGCTATGAGGGTGCCAGATGTAAAGTCTGCAAAAATATACATCCACTAATATTGCTTGTATACACATGGGCATGAATCGTATAGTGGAATTATATAGTGATAGAACACTCGATTGGCTGGCTGACATGCAATGGAGACACCAACATTTTGAGAAAAGTCCAACTTTAATGAAATTATCCAGAGTTTTATAGGCAGAAAGTTTGGAAAAAGATATTTTATATCAGCATATATGAAAAATTTTGTTTAATGACTTAATATTATGTTTACTTTGAATTCCATTTGGAGGTACACCATAATCTTTTCGGTGTTAGGGCTTGTGAAAGTCTGAATGTACTCCTATGTCATGTTGTATATATGTATGTATATATTTATCTATTTTGAGATTTA
Source organism: Mustela erminea (assembly GCF_009829155.1). NCBI lineage: Eukaryota > Metazoa > Chordata > Mammalia > Carnivora > Mustelidae > Mustela > Mustela erminea. The sequence continues at coordinate 53,702,012 of NC_045621.1, forward strand.
CTTATTTATTTCAGAGAGAGAGAATGAGAGGGAGGGACAGAGGGAGAGGGAGAGAATCCCAAGCAGACTCTGTGCTAAATGTGGAGCCCAATGCAGGCTCAATTGCACCACCATGATATCGTGACCTCAAGGACCAATACCAAGAGTCTGTCACTTAACCAATTACTCCACCTCGGAAACATCCTGAAATATCGCAATCTAGATAATGCTGGACTCCCACAGTGAGGTCTTCTCAGTTTTTCTGGTAACCAAGCTGCTTGTTACCAGGTTGGATAGCTTCTAAATCAGACTTATTGAAAAGTTCAGTGGGCGTGTGAATTTACATATATATATAGGAAGAGTCATTTTGGGGAGAGTTCTAAGATGGTTGTAATTTTTTAGGTTTTGACATTCTCCAATTCAGCTGTGATTATAATGGATTGATTAAAGTGAAGTAAAACTATGTTCCATATAATAAGATGATACTTCCAGTGGAGAAATAAATACCTAAACAACACCCCCCCCCCCCAGTTCTCTATTTAGCTGTGGACTAACTAGGAAACCACATGAAAGTAAAGTTTATTCTGCCAATGTAAAGTGGAACACACAAATCAAAATCCATATCATAATGTGTTTAAATACAGTTTTTTTTCCCTTCCTGACTCCAGTTTCATTTTTAAAATGTGGGTCTTGTGGCATTTATTGTTTGAAAACCTCATAGTGCCCAGCTCTAACCTCCAGAGAATTTAATTAGTCTGAGGTAGAACCTGAACACTGGGGTTTTTAAAAAGGTCCACAGGTGATGTTTACGTGTGGCCAGGGTTGAAAACCACTGCCTTGGAATCTGAGCATCAACCTTGAGGTCAATTGCACTAGGAGCTGGATCCAGTGTTGAACAATGGCATGTATAAGTCAAGTCTCCAAGTTCATCTTTCTCATATTTCTCTGTCTTTCACCCATTTTTCACTTATAATCTATTTGTTGTGGTTCAAACTTTAAACTGGAGAAGATCATTAATCATAGATATAATTTAGTGACAGCAGGGTCATGTCCCATAACTAAATACACCTTGTTTGCCTCAAAATGCTAATCGCTTCTCTGGAACATTAATGAGGGACAATTGATATTGAGCCTAACAATCATGCATGATCTAGTTGCTGTTTTATTGGAATAAATACTTTATTAGGTTATGGCAAAATACAGCAAGCTATAATTATGCAAATTCCTGAATCATGTAACACCATATTTACGCAACTTTGGCATAAGAGAAAGGGGAGAATTTTTAATGTTTTTTAAGATTTTTCTGGAAAAGTGAGTACAATTATAGATGGTATTACCTTCTATATCTTGTATCTTTCCTGTATCTTTCCTGCAACAAGACACCTCATTCTCAGAAGGGACTAATACTTCAGTTTCCTCCTCTTTTGGGTACGAGGTCAGCAGGAGAGGATCCTTAGTCCACTTCTCTGACCCTCAGCCACTGCTTTCCATTCGTTCATGTATTTATTTAGTATTGCCACGTTTGAAAGAGAAGTCCTCGAATTCTCAAAGCAAAGTGATAGGTGTGTGACAGGTTTGTATTGAGTGTCATGATGCTTGAAGACAGCTTCTCTGAATCTGCATTAGAACTTATGAGTATGATTAGGATTTTTTTATGTGCTATTACTAAACCTGTTCTTGGCACAGGTTGTTGGACATTATGGGACATAAAGGTACTTTTCATTTCTCCTGCTTGGCCCCCATGTTTCTATTGGCACCTGTTTCAATCCTGATAGAGATGTTGTCTAATTTTTATTTGATTTACCAAGGTTGTTTAAGGATAACAAAGATGAGTTCATAAGTACATTTCAGTTCCAGGAAACCTGATTGACTTTAAGAAGACAGTACAAAATATATTGATTTAGTTCTGCCTCAAAGATCAATTGATAAATAATAGATGATAAAAATCCATTTGAGAGTAGGTAAAAGGGCCAGGTCATAATTTATTGAGAAATTCCCTATTCCCCAACTGAGATGAAATTGAAACATCTTAATTGTAGAAAGAACTTTCAATTGGCATCTGTTTTGAGTTGGTGATTGTGCATGGGGCATGTGTCTATGTGAAAGTGGTTGGTTAAGTAGATTATGAACTTTTCATAGGCAGAGATTTCATCCTATTTATGTATGTATACACAGTGCCAACTACGGAACCTGGTACATGATAGGAGACATTCAGTAGAAGTCTGTCAAATTATTGATAGTGGAATAAATAAAAGAATGCCCCATTGAATTAATTTTATAATAGCAAAATATAGTACTTGCTTTCTAACATACTCCTTAGCTTAAGTGAGAAAGGACAGTCATAGGTTTTTAATCTTTTCTACAGTTAAATTAAATTCAAAATATCCCCAAAAGAAAGATATTTTAAAAACTAAACATTATAATCTTTGGTGGTTTGGGGAATCTGGGAAGGAGCTAAAGATATTTTTTATTATGTTTAGTCAGGGAAGAAATTATTAGAATCTACAAAAATTTAAGTAGACTATTAAATTCTGCATTTTCCTCCTTTTTTCTAAGTCGATCAATTCTGTAGGAAAATTTTCAAGGGGAAAAGGAAAGGATGGAATCTCATATACAGAAAGGAGAAGGGCCTTCTGAAGTGTTCTGAATGATGGCTGTGTTTGAAAGGCCCACTTTCAAATGAGAGAAGACCATCTTTTGAGCCCCACAGGATGCCGCCAGTGTCAGCTGCGATTGAAAACCCTTTTGAAACCAGTAGATCAATCTGGTGTTTTTAAGCTCTAGTTTCAATGAAGCTATTTATTTCTGAGTGTGTTTCATCATCTTCACTGAAGACTAGAAGTTGTGGGGGCAGCATTCGCTATATCTTTTTGATGCGCTTGAAAATGGCCAAGATGTCTTATAGGAAAATGTAGAGTCTGTGTTTAGACATCAACAACTTGAGCTTAACACAAGTGCACACAACACCCTGGAAAAAAAATCTCCTAACAAGAGAGACCATGTTCGTGATGTTCAGATGGGAGCAAGCACTGTGAGTTACAGAAGACTTGAGATCTATAAGACTTCATATTTTTTCTAAAGATTTCTAGGAGAGATTTATGTAGAGAGCACATGCAGGGGGAGAGGCAGAAGAGAGGGAGAGAGCATCCCGAGAAGACTGTGTTGAGTGCAGAGCTCAACATGAAACTCGATCCAACAACCTGAGCCAAATTCAACATTTAACCAACTGAGCCACCCAGGCCCCCCAAGAATATTTCATGATTTAAGGAAGCTGGGAGTCTGTAGCCAATTGATTCTTATGTTGATATGCAGTTAAGAAAAAAATTCATCATGAGACAAGTCTGCTTTCCAACAATAGCAAACACATAGACCAAACTTAGGGTTGGTTTTGGGGGACTGTGGAGTTTGTTTTTTATACCTATAATCCCGCAAATCTTTGAGATTCTTTATAGTAATACGAATTTCATGGTAGCACCTTATTCCTCTCCTTTCTTGGTTTTAGCTAGTTAGGAGAAACTTTTGATTTTTCTCTCTTCGACTTAGAGTTATGAAAACCAAATGCCATATTCATTTATTTAGCACCAGTCCCTGATAGATCTTACATTTTCTCTAATGGATTCTAAGCATTCTGAATTCACTAGAACACAAACTATTTAGGAAATGACTTAATAAGTGAATTTTCTAATGTAAATCATTTTGGTTTCTTTAATCACTGAAGGATTAATGCACCAGCTTATACCGAGTCGTGTCTGAACTAGGACGTTCATATACAGAAATATAAAGAGAATTCTTTTAGAAGAATAAGTCACAGATTTTGTTCTCGATGAACTGTTAGGCAAATACAATATTTAGATGTTTCATATGTTTTAGTTTTTGATTGCTGTCATAATAGCGTAGTGCCAAGTTAGTGGCTTAAAACATCTATCTGTTATCTCCTAGCTCTGTAGTTTGCATGTTTGAGAAAGCAAGTTCCCTCTTTTCTAGGTCTCACAGGCTGAAAGCGATGGGGCAGGGCTGAGTTCCTTTCCAAAGGTTCTGGGGAAGAACTTCTAAGCAGTTACAGATTCTTGGCAGAATTTCTTTTCCCATGATTGCAAGTAAGGACTGCGGTCCCCATTTCCTAACAGATGCTGACCTGAGATTGTACTTAGCTTCTAAGGTTGCATGTACTCTTTATCCTGTGGCCCCCTTTTGTCCATCTTCAAATCCAGGAATGACAGGTAGAATCCTTCTCTTGCCTTGAATCCTTGATCTTGCCCTCTGCCTGATTCCTCTATCTTCGTCTTAGCTTTTAAAGTCTCGTGTTGTTGCATCTGAATCATCCAGATAATCTTAGATAATCTCATTGTTTGCATATCAGCTGATTGTAGCCATAATTCTATCTGCAAATTCCTTCTGTAGTACCTGGATTACCAGAGCAGGAGCATCTTAGAGGACATCCTTAGAATTCTGCCTACTATAATATGTACGTACAAAAACCAAGAGAGTTATTTTCTGTAAGAAAGCCAACCATAGTGGGGTATCTGGGTGGTTCAGTGGTTAAGTATGGGGCTCGTGATCTCAGTTTGGGTCTTGATCTCAGGGTCATGAGTTCAAGCCCTGCATTAAAAAAAAAAAAAAAAGAAAAAAAGAAAAAGAAAAAGCCAACTGTAGAAATTATGGCAGTACTTTATTCCATTGCAACGTAAGCCTATAATTCTTTCAACTCTGCTTGAAAATGAGTATCTCACTCCGAAGGAAAGGCAAAGTCCTCAGGATGGCTTGTACAGAGCTTTGCAGGATCTGACCACCACTGCCTGTCATCTGTGCCCTGCCCCCGCCCCCCAACTCCTGCCACAGTTCTCCAGTCCAGCCCAGACTCTGAGGACTCCTGTCTGTTCTCCCAGTACAGTGGACATGTGGCCACCTCTTGGCTTTGCACTTGCTGTAATCCCTCCCTCCCTTGTCAATATCACTTTTTCTACCCTAAATGAAGTCATAACTCAAATATTACTTTCTCAGTAAGGGTATTCCTGGATAACCTTATAATTGCAAACATTGTTCACCCCATGTACTTCCTCTCCCTCTTCTCCACCTTTTTCCCCTTCACTCTAGCAATTATCAACTACTAATCAATTAGCTATTTATTTGATAGGCTTTATAAATTCCTATTTTCATCTGTCTTATTCTCTGGTGTATCCCAGCCCCTAGAATAGTATTTGGCATATGGTAAGCACTCAATAAAATTTGTTAAAATAATGCTGAATTAATTAAAATAATGAGCCAGATTCTCGTTCTCTGAATTGCTAATTTTTTTATCAGTGAGAAATAATATATTTTTATGAATTGTTCATTATCTACTCTATTGATTTTAGCAACAAAATAATGGGATAATCTTATTGCTAAATATTTTCCTCTTTGTATATTTTTTTCCTTCAGTTTCTCATGAATAATTCCTAACCTCAAGTTATGGAAAGCTTATGAAAGCTTCAATAAGTGGTCCAAAGAAAGTAATGACGCACCTGTTTCTACATTCCACGTACTCCAATTGTCACCTGCCTTTCTTTCTTTTAATTTAATAATATCGGTGTGTTATGTTAAACGCACTTTATATACTTATTATAAAACCTTGTTAGCATATTATACATCTGGTGTGATCCAATATGAAGAAAGAAACGTTACACAGTATTTGACTGTGGCTTTAAGCCCTGGGAGTTCAAGTATTCTATGCCTTTCTAGAACTTCGGCACTTTCTTTTGTCACCGTAACTAGCTGCATGCATTCTCCCCTCTCATTCTGTCACGGGTAATCTCTCTTGATGTCTGCAAGAGTAGTTAGAAGTAGACGTTCTCCAGTTTCTATCCATAACTCTCTTATAATACCATTCTGACTTCCCTCTCAGTCATCTTGGAACTTGGATGACTTGAACCATTAACTTGATCCTTCTGTCTTCCAAATCTACATGCCCAGGCCCATATTTTCATGAGGTCCAGATCTCCAGACTAATGAAAGCACTTCAAACTCCACATGCCAAATATCAAGCTCATCCAGCCCACTCTGCTCCTACTCCTTTGTTCGTCTGTCTCTGTTAATCACACCTCCAGCCACCACATCTGGAAACCACAAAAGCATCGTTGATATTTCCTCTGGGCCCTTTCTTCCCACATATCTGATCACGTACGAACTCTCTGGAATTCTGCTGCTGAAGTAACTTTCCAGGCTTTTCCCTGTTTTCCATTCCTGTAGTTTTGCTAATGCAGGTACTCACCTGGATTACTATACTGGTCTCTTAACAGATCCATTACCTACTGGTTACTACCTAGTTCTCTACTTTTCATATTTGTTCTAGAGAAATTTTTCAAAATGGAGATCAAAAGCACGATATCACACTGAATTTAAAATTATCTTAAATCTTAGCATGGTATTCAAGAACTTCTTAATTTGAGCCCAAACTCGTTTTGCAAACTCATGTTTTGTCTTTTTCCCTAAAACAAAGAGTAATGGATCATCTCCTAAGCACATGGTACCATTTTAAATTTTTATGTCTTTGCTTAGACTTCCCCTCTTTCTGGAATTTTCTCCACATCTCCCAATGGCCTTCTCTGCTCACCTTTCCTCTCTTGTATGACACTACTTCTAAGATCCAGATCTAATATGACCTTGGTGAAATCTTCCTTGACTTTCCCAGATTAGGATAAGTTGATTCTTTTTCTGTGGTGTTAAATTAATTTATCATAACTGTTTTAATATTTCCACAATATTAGTGGTAGTGGTATATTAGTGGCTATTATCAATTTACTGCCAACCTGTGATTTCTTTGAGGAGAGTAACTGTATATTTTTAAAAATCTTAGTGTCCCGTATATAAAGCAAAACTCCTAGCAATTAGGAGATTTGGCACATATTTGATTAAAAAATGAACACAGAAACAAAAAATAAAAATGATTCATAAATACAGAGAACAAACTGGTGCTTGCCAGGGGGAAGAGGTTGGGAGATGATTGAAACAGGTGAAGGGCATTAAGAATTACAAACCTCATAGAGGGCACGGATTGCATGGAGCACGGGGTGTGGTGCAAAAATAATGAATATTGTTATGCTGGAAATAAAAAAAAAAAAAAAAAAGGAATTACAAACCTCTAGTTATAAGATAAGTAAGTGACATGGATGAAAAGTACAGCATAGGGAATATAGCCAATAATATTTTAATGCTGTTGTATGTGCCAGATGGCAACTAGACTTACAGTGCTGAGCATTGTGTATGTGGTACATCTGAAACTAGTAAAATAATATATGTCAACTGTATTTCAATAATAAAAATTTTAAAAAGATAAGGAGTATAAGCAAATTTATAGGTAACTGAACTAGAATCAACACAGTGAAATATTTCAGATGAGTATATAAGGGAATGAAAACTAAGGAAGCTAGTCCTGGGTGTTTCCTATAAGAGATCTTCCTTCCCTCTCTAAATAACTTTTCTAAATAGCCCATCATGTTTCACTGCAAATAATTAAATTATTATGCTTCAGAGTGTTAAGTAATAGCCATTCTGTTTATTATCATCTCTGTCATCAACATCAACAAAGATTGCTAGAGAGAGCAGTTTTTACTACGAATTATAGACAATTTTATTCCAAAGGTAGTTTTTCATCGACTACACTCTTTGGAAAAGTACACCGACTTAAACTTGAGAAAACAAACACATGGATTCTCTCATGGAATTCTGAAAATGTCATAAAATCTAGACATAGTCAAATGGAATCACATTAAATCATCAATGATTAGCATAGGTTGAGGCTTTTAAGATCTGATACACTCTATACCAGCTTCCAAATTGCATATACAATTCCTTGGAGAAGTTGAAGAAATGTATCTTGTTACCCCAGCCAATGTATGCTAATCCTGTAGGTCTGTGGTGTGGTCTGGGAACCTAAATTTGTCATGACTACTTCTACATGGTTCTGACGGGTGGCCTAAGAACCACATTTGAGAACCACTGATCTACCCTGAACCTTCATTTTATAGATGAGATGACTGAATTCCATGGAAGTGGTAATTTATGCCAGAGTGAAGTCTCGAACTCATTTTTCTAGCATCCTGTCTTAGTACATTTCCAGGAGTTCTCACTAGTTGATCTTCATGTTGGCCCAATGGGAACCCTGCTATTGCTGCTAATTTTTATTCTTCTCCTTATTTTCTAGTTTGATTTGATCTTCATCTACTGAAATAAAGAAATGTCATTTAAAAAAAGTCTCATGTTTATCTGTATTCTCTCTCTTATTTTTCTTTACTTTTAGACGTGAGTTATTTCTTTAGAGAAAAACCAAACCCACACCAGAAAATCCCAGAAAGTTCCAGAATATCTCTCTATATCCTCAACTCTGCTGCATGTTTGTTTCATTTGCTTCTCCAGTCAATCTGTATGCACAGAAACTTTTCACATCACAAAACAGCCATGCTACCCCTCATAATTACAGCCAACGCCATCAACTTACATATCAGCACAGTGCAGCTGTGTAAGGCGAAGGTTTTTTGTTTTTCAGTTTTTATTAAACAACTGAATAGGTACATCCAACAATGTTGGAGGGATGGCCAAAGAGTGAAACAAAGCTTTCAGTCTCCTTTTGGGCTTTGTTAATAATGACAGCTCAGTGATAGTGTTTACTGAGAACAAGGGGAGTCCTGATAGAGGGAACTCTCCCATTCCCAGCAGATCATCACCAGTGGTAATTTGGGACAGTTTTCCTTGCTGGGAATAGTTAGGGTAGAAGGGCTTCTGACCCTGTCACTGCTGTTAATTTTAGGCATCATTCTCTCCCTGGTATGTTCATGACAGCCTAAGTCCCATCACTGTCTTTTGAGCTGAACTCATTATATGATGGTGGGGTAGTTCCTAAAGGTCATTGTCTCAGCCAACATCTTTCATTCAGCTTCTTTTTCTTATCTTCAAGATAAACATTATGGAGCTGGTTTATCATATACACATTGTTTTACTAATTAAAGTTAAGTCCTTCAACTATACCGAAGAGTATGGCAGCGAAGAGAACAGTCGTGCGCCTCTACCCAACTCTAAATAAAATCTTAACATTTTGCCAATATTTGTTTCAGAATTATTTAAAGAAGGAAAACATTACAGATATAGGGGAAGCTCTTTGTATCACCTTCTGCAATCTTTTTTCTCTTTCTTCCCTGAGGTAATCACATTCACAAAACTCAGTGCTGATTATTTCCATTCATGATTTTATTCTATTTCTACATATGTATGCATCCTAAATAAAAACTTCTTGTTTTCAAACATGACACTCTACATACAATTCTGCTTTATTACTCAATATTATTGTTGGATTTTATTCCTTTTTTTAAAATGTCTTCTTTATTCCTTTTTTTTTAATGTTTATGTTAGTCACCATATAGTACATCACTAGTTTTTGATGAATTGCTCCATGCTTCATTGTTTGTGTATAAAATCCAGTGCTCCATGCAATACATGCCTTACATAATACCCATCCCCAGGCTCACTCATCCCACTCACCCTCTTCCCCTTTAAAACCCTCAATTTGTTTCCCAGACTCTATAGTCTCTCATGGTTCATCTCCCCCTCTGATTTCCAACTTTTCATTTTTCCCTTCCTTCTCCTAATGTCCTAAATGCTATTCCTTATGTTCCACAAATAGGTGAAATCCTATGATAATTGACTTTCTCTGCTTGACTTATTTCACTTAGCATAATCTCCTCCAGTCCCATCCATTTTGATGCAAAAGTAGGGTATTCATCCTTTCTGATGGCTGCATAGTATTCCATTGTATATTAGGAGTTTATTCCTATTAACACATATAGCACGAGGTTATTCATATTAAATACTATGTATTATTTCATTTTATTTCATTAGTTATTCTTTTTTTTTAAAGATTTTATTTATTTATTTGACAGAGAGAGATCACAAGTAGGCAGAGAGGCAGGCAGAGAAAGAGGAAGGGAAGCAGGCTCCCTGCCAAGCAGAGAGCCTGATGTCGGGCTCGATTCCAGGATCCTGAGATCATGACTTGAGCTTAAGGCAGAGGCTTAACCCACTGAGCCACCCAGGTACCCCAGTTATTCTTTTCTTAAATGACTTATATATTTTTAATAATACCAGGTAAGTTGTAATGAATATTTTTGTCTGTGTTTCATTTTGTACATGTATCAGACTTTCTCTACAATGTATTCTTCAGATGCAATGGCTATATTACATGATTTGTTCAAAATCTAACCAACTAGATATTGCCACAGCAAATGTTCCAATCTACACACCCAAAAGGGTGTGTCATGCTGTACAGTCTCACCACCACTTGAAATTGTCCCACCTTTTAAATTTTGGTCAGTGAGAACATGTCAATTTTATTGTTGTTTTTAAGTATTGCTGTTTAGTTCAATACAGCCATTTTTATTTCTTTTCTGTGGAATTTCTGTTCATCTCCCCTCCCTTTTAAAAATGTGGGTTTTTTTCATTAACTTTTTACATTTTCTAAATTTTTTGGATATTCATCTTTTGTCAGTTAATGAAAGGTAATTATCTTCTTGTAGGTTGTGCTTGCCTTTTCAAGTAGTTTCAGCTTTATGGAAAAATAATGCTGGAAATAGTTCCTATATACCCCATCTCTGCCAACATAGTCTCTCCTATTATTAACATCTTGCTTTGTTATGGTGCATTTGTTACAGTTGATGAAGTAATATTGATGAATTATTATTAACTAAAACCTACAGTTTACATTAGGGTTCACTCATTGTGATGTAAAATTCTATGCATTCTGACAAGCGCGTTATCTCTTGTGTCTGCCATTATAGTCGTATACAGAATAGCTTCCCGGCCGCAAATATGCCATGTGCTTCTCCTATTTATCCCTCTTGCCCTCCCCACCACTGAATCCTGGGCAACCACTGGTCTTTTTACCATCTCCATATTTTGGCCTTTTCAGAATGTCATATTGCTGGAATCATACCATACGTTGTTTTGTCAGATTAGCTCTTTCATTGAACTATATGCATTTAAGGGTCCCTGTTTTTTTTTTTTTTTTAAATGAAGATCTTATTTATTTATTTGTCAAAGAGAGAGAGAGAGAACAAGCAGAGGAAGAGAAGCAGGTTCCCCTGCTGAGCAGGGAGCCCAATGTGAAACTTGATCTCAGTACTCTGGGGTCATGACCTGAGCTGAAGCCAGACGCTTAACTGTCTGAGCCACCCAGGTGTCCCAGGTCCCCTGTATTTTTGTGGCTTGATGGTCCATTTATTTTTATCACTGAATAATATTCCATTTTCTGGATGTACCATCTTTAGTTTATCCATTTATCCCTTGAAGGACATTTTGGTTGCTCTGAGTTTTGGCAGTTTTGGGTGTTGGTTATCAACATTCATGTGTAAAGTTTTGTAAGGTTCTAAACTTTTAGCTGATTTGGATAAATATTTAGGAGTGCAGTTGCTAGTTCATACAGCCAACCTATGGCTAATTTTGTAAGGGCGGCCACACTATTTTCCAAAGTGGGTGTAGGATTTTGCATTCCCACAGACACTGACAGAGTGTTCCTGCTGCTCCACTTTGTCTCTTTCCTTTCAAGTCAGTATTTTTGGATTTTAGCTAATCTGATAGGTGTTTTGTATTAACCATGTTTCTTATTTTCTATATTTTATAATACTTTAGCATCCTGAGGCCTTCCTGACAGTGAGAGACTTCTCCCAGGACTAGCTCACTCCTAGACATAGTAAATGATTCCCTTGTAATCACTTTGTTCACATGCAAACCAACCAATTCAGAACCCGTACTCCCAACCACCAACTTTATAAAACTTTCACATGCCATATTCTCCTGATCTAATCAACCTAGGGCCAGCTGCCAGACAACTCATGACAACCTTTACACCACAAGCCTGCTGAAATTGTTGAAACTAGCCAAGTCTACACCTGCTTCTCTACCACACCAATTTTTTCCTGTGAAAACCACAATAAAGGCTGTTGACGATGTTTTTCTCTTTCTCTGCCTCCTGACTAACAACATCCCCCATATGCCTCTCTGTGGTGTCCTGTGCCTCCTGCTTTTAGGAATCTGTGAGCATAGAAACTTCTTCCTTCACTGAAGTCACTTCTGTGTCTACTTGTCCTAACATAGCTGATTAAACACATCCCAGGTATCTATGTAGTATATGTCTCATTGGGGTTTAATTTGCACTGCCCTGATGATACATGATGTTGAGCCAATTTCCATATGCTTATTTGTCATCCATACACTCTCTTTGGTGAGGTTTTGCCCCTTTTCTTATAGTTGAGTTTTAAGAGGGTGCTTTTGGGGGGGTATAGTTTGATTTTAACTCGTTTATCAAGTACATGTTTTCTAAAGATTTTTTCTAGTTTGTGGCTTGTCTTCTCATTTTTTAAACAGAACCACTGGTAGCACAGAAGTTGTTAACTTTAGCAAAGTTCAATTTATCAATTTCTTCTTTCATGCACAATGTTTTCAGTGTTGTATTTAAAATGTCATTGTCAGGGGGTGCCTAGGTGGTTCAGTGAGTTAAAGCCTCTGCCTTCAACTCAGGTCATGATCTCAGGGTCCTGGGATCAAGCCCCACATTGGGCTCTCTGCTCAGCTGGGAGCCTGCTTCCTCCTCTCTCTTTCTGCTTGCCTCTTTGCCTACTTGTGATCTCTGTCTGCCAAATAAATAAATAAAATCTTTAAAAAAATAAAATAAGATGTCATTGTCAAACCTAGAATTTCTTTTCTAACTTCTAAACATTTTATAGTTTTGAATTTTACACTTAGATTAGTGATCCATTTTGAGTTAATTTTTATGAGAGAGGTTAACGTCTGTATTTAGATTCCTTTTTTTTTTTTTTTTTAACATATGGATGTTCAGTTGCTCCAGCACTATTGGCAGAAAAGCCCATCCTTTCTCCTTTGAAATGCCTTTGCTCTTTTGTCAGAGAAATATTGACAGTAACTGAATGGTCTACTTCTGGTCTCTCTATTCTGTTCCATTAAAATGTTCATCTGTTCTTTCACCAGTACCACACTGTCTTAGTCACTGCAATTTTATAGAAAGGTAGTGTCAATTCTCCAATTTTTCTTTTTTTTTTTTTTTTTTTTTTAAGATTTTATTTATTTATTTGTCAGAGAGAGAGAGCGAGAGCGAGCACAGGCAGACAGAGTGGAAGGCAGAGTCAGAGGGAGAAGCAGGCTCCCTGCGGAGCAAGGAGCCTGATGTGGGACTCGATCCCAGAATGCTGGGATCATGACCTGAGCCGAAGGCAGCTGCTTAACCAACTGAGCCACCCAGGCGTCCCTCTCCAATTTTTCTTTTTTCAGAGTTGTGTTGGTAATTCTGGCTCTTTTATCTTTCTATGTGAACTTTAGAATTAGATTGTTAATATCAATAAAATATCTGTATGGGATTTTTATTGTGATTTCATTGAATCTGTAGATCAATTCAGAAAAATTCACATTCAATAAATTTGAATCTTCTAATCCATGAACATGGAATATCTATTTATTTAGATCCTCTTTGATTTTTTTTTCTCAGCATTTTGTAATTTTTCTTCTATAGATATGGTTCATTTTTTTTAGATTTATATGTAAGTATTTAATTTTTGTGGTGCTAATGTAAATGCTGTTATGTTTTAATTCCAAATTCCATTTAATTCCAATTGTCCATTGCTGGTATATAGGATATACAGGAAATTGTTGCCTTGTGTATATTAACCTTGTATTCTGAAATCTTGCAATAATTGCTTATTAGTTCCAACTCTTTTTTTGTTGTTGAGTTTTTAGGATTTTCTGCATAGGCAATGAAATCATCTGCAAGCAAAGATGTTTCTCCCATCTCAATTTGTATACCTTGTTTTACATTTTTTATTTCTGTACTCTGATTGAATTAGCAAAGATTTCCAGTATGATGTCAAATAGGAATCTTGAGAACGTACCCCTTTTTTCTAGTTGGCTAAGAAATTATATCATGAATTACTATTGAACTTTACCAAATTCTTCTTCTGTATCTATTTATAATTATCTTATGCTTTTTCTTCTTTAGAATTTTATAATGAATTCCATCAATTGAGTTTTTGAATGTTGGAACCAGTGTTGCACACCTGGACTTGGTGGTGGTATCTAATTTTTTTTTCATATTTTTGAATTCAGTTTGCTATTTTTTTAAAGAATTTATGCATATATATGTATGTAAAGTCATAAGAGATATTTGTAATTTTCCTTCTTTGTATTTTCTTTTTTTGATTTTAATATTAGAGTAGTTTATATCTCATAAAATGAATTAGGAGGGCTCTCTCTGCTTTTGCTTTCTGGAAGAGGCTGTAGAGAATTGTTACTCTGTTTTCTTTCAATGTTTGAATTCACCAGTGAAACCATCTGTGCCTGGTGCCTTCTGTCTTGGAAGATTATTAATTACTGATTCAACTTCTTTAATAGATATAGATCTATTCAGAGTATCTATTTATCCTTGTGTAAGTTTTTATTGATTTTGTCCTTCATGGAACATGTCAATTTCATTTAAGTTATTGAATTTGTGGGACACAGTTTTATTGATAATATTATTTTATCATTCTTTCAGTGTCCAAGGAATCAGTAGTGATGGCTCCTTTTTCATTTGTGATAATAATTTGTGTCTTCTCTCTTTTTTCCCTTGGTCTGTGGGGCTAGAGATTTACCAATGCTATTGATCTTTTTAAAAGGGGTATATTGGTAAATATATTAACTCTTTTTGTTCAATTAAAATTACTTAAATTATTTTTTAATATCCTGTGGCTTAAAGACTAAATTTTAAAGATAACCAGCTCCTACACAGCTTGTATAAAATAGTGCGGGAAAGGGAGAAGGGAAGGAGAGGAAAAATTTAAATACATACGTATATATTTATAAGAAGCTATTGCCATTCTCATTCTGTAACTAGTCATGGGACCTTAGATAGTATTTCAAACTTCATTCCTCCTCTCCATGTTTTCTTTGCCTTCAGTCACTGCATCAGCTGGTTTGTATTCTTTACCTGATGATTCTCCCTAGCTATTCATTCTGGAAGTGTTTTTACAGTTACAGGTTTCATCACTACTGAATTGTAGTAAGCTTCATTTAATTTCCTTTCTTGTTATGAATGTATAATAGACACCCAAAAGATTTATGTAGCAACTACTAGATTTTTCCTTGATAATCAGAATCAGTCTTCCCATCTATAGTGGTTTAAAAATGTCTGCAACTTCTTTCTTTAAATGATGGACTATAATTCTTCACTCCTTGAAGATGGGCTGACTTCAGGGACTCCTTTTTGTGAATATAATGTTGCAGAAATGACATGCAAGTCAAACAAGGAGATACATTTCCATATGACTTTCAGTCCTCAGATTTTGAATCACACTAACTGATTCCTAATAAGGCAGAGACAGATGTCCCATTAAAAAAAATTATTATTTATCCAAGATAGAGAGGGGGGAGGGGCAAAGGGATAAAGAGAAGGAGACTCTCCATTGAACAGGGACTTGACATGGGGAGTACGATGTGGGGCTCCATTTCAGGAACCTGAGACAGACACTTAACCACTGAGCACCCAGCCACCACAAATTTCAGATTTGTAAACAAAACAAACATTGTCATTTTGTACTACTAAATTTTGAGATGGTTTATCACTCGTTAATAGAAGACATGGTTTGTTACTTACATGTAGGTTGTTGCCATAACATAAACTTAAAATATGTTGCAGTGATCTTGGAATTGGATTACAAACAGGATCGTCAAGAAACAGGAGGACAGGACAGGTGAAAGAATAAACACCTTGAGAGATTTTTAATCTCACAAAAGAAACTGAGGGTTGTCGGGGGGAGGAGGGTATGGAGAGTGTGGTTGGGTTATGGGCATTGGGAAGGGTATGTGCTATGGTGAGTGCTGTGAAGTGTGTAGCCATGATAATTCATGGACCCATACCCCTGGGGCAAATAATACATTATATGTTAATAAAAATATTAAAAATTTTTAAAAAAGAATAAAGAGCTTGAGAATATTATCAGCAGAAGACTGATGGCTCAAGAAGGGACTATGACTGTGGCTTACCAGAAAGTGAGGAAAATATTATAATCCAGAAAAAAGGAGGCTCTTGCTCTGTGTTGGTGGAAAGTTTAGCAACATGATTGCCTGTGGTAACACAGAAAATAGAAACTACACGCAATGAACTGAATGAAGTAGCTGAGGAGAATTTCAGGCATAGTATTGAAGGTATTTCCTGGCTTTTTCTAGCTGTCTGCAGTAAAATGTTAGAAGAAAGAGATTAGCTGAAGAAAGAAATGTTAAGGATCCAGATCTGCTTTGTTTAAAAAATAAAAACAAGCTGTTTTCTTATTCTCAGTCTTTCCAGATGGAAAACCACACTAAATTAAAAGAAATAGCTTCTAGTAGATATGAGATCTAGGTTCCTGTCAGGAATATAGTCTAAAGATTAAGCCTGGGGCATGAGTTTAAAATCCTTTGATAGAACCTGAAAAAGATTTAATTTGGTACTTCAAACAGACAGAAGCCTCCTAATAATATAGACATCACAACATGGAAAGGGCATATATAGATCTTCCAATCCCAGACCCATCTGCCATGCCAGACCAAACCAAGCTTTACCCACCAGACATGTAAGTGATTGAGCTTTCTGGTTGATTCCAACCCCCAGCCTCTGAGCCATCTTAGCTAACTGAGTGGAACAGAGATAAAATGTTATCCTAAGCCTGATGAATTGAAGATTTTTTTTTAAAGATTTATTTATTTACTTGAGAGAGAGAGAATGAGTAGAAGAAACAAAAGAAGAGGCAGAGGGAAAGACTTGTCAAGCAGATTCCACATGATTGCAGAACCCATTCGCAGGGCTCCATTTCAAGACCTTGAGATCATGACTTGAGCCAAAACCAGAGTCAGCTGTTCAACTTACTCTGCCACCTAGGCACCCCAACTGAGGTTTTTTTTTTTTTTTTTCCCTTAAGATTTTATTTATTTATTTGACACAGAGAGAGACAGTGAGAGAAGGAACACAAGCAGGTGGAGTGGGAGAGGGAGAAGCAGGCTTCCCGTAGAGCAAGAAGCCTGAAGCAGGACTCAGTCCCAGGACCCTGGGATCATGGCCCAAGCTGAAGGCAGATGCTTAATGACTGAGCCACCTAGGCACCCCCTAACTGAAGGTTTTTGAGCAAACTAAATGTCATTATTTCTTGAAGTTGCTGATTTGGGTGTAGCCTGTTACATACTAATACAGAACTAGAGCACCAGGAAATCTAGCTGTCCGGCTCTTTGCTTGTTGATTTGTTGGCATGAGAAGCCTCAGTGTTCAGTTCAGTGGAAAAACTATCTTGCAGTGTTACTACTATTTTACATTCTAGTAGAAACATTCCCTTCATTGCTAACTATGTCTTCTAAACTAGCGGCAGCAAAGGAGAAATATGAAGCCACTTGTTTTCTAGTATATTATTTTGTGTAATCAGTGCTATACTTCCATCTCTTGGTTATTGGTTTAATGCATACTGGTAATGTAAGAGATGGTAGTATACTTTATTGTGTGTGTCTCAGAACATGAATTGCATCTTGTGCAACCGTTTGTCAGATTTAGCAAATAAAAATAGAGGATGACCAATTCAATCTGAATTTCACATAAACAAAGAATACATTTTTAGTGTGAGTAAGTCCCATGCAACATTTGAGATATACTCTACTAAAACAATTTATTCATCACCTGAAATGCAAATTTAACTGCGCATTCTGTGTTTTATCTGAGAACTCTATGTAGAATAAATAAGCTTATTTATTTAGCCTAGCTTCAGAAAATGTTATCCCCAACTGGCCATTTCACTGTTCTTTAAAGCCAACTGCTCTGGACATGTTACTGTAGTGAAATCTATCGATATATTCCCATTACCTCATTCCTTTTACTATAAGATTATTCATCACAGTACTATTGTAAAATATATTTGGCAGAGAATAAGGCATTCAGTGAGTAGATAGATGGAGATAAGCTCAGAAGAATTGTGAGTAGATAACAAAAATCCTTATTTGGGAACTTCTATTCCAAGAAAGGTAACCAACTTCTTTTTGAGAATCGCTGTGGTCCAATATGGTAAATCTGCCTTCAGGCTCACACATCTGCCTGGCCTATGGTTCCATATCAGCAGCTCAGATAGGACCCCACAGTACAAGTAAACTGGAGGAGCAAATGGCTCGGACCCATTGCATCCACTTATGCTGCACTGTCTCCTCTTCCTCAAAGAAATCTTATGCCCCTGTGAGTGGTTTTCTATAAGAAGTCCACTAAAGAAGAAAAAAAAAAAAGCCTACTTTAAAGATGTTGCTGCCCCATGTGGACTATTGTGACATTCTAACCCCACACAGGACTGCCCTGAAGGACAGTGGGGAAGACAGAGACTCTCAGGTCAAGAGTGAGACGCTGTACTTCTGGTTGTCCTATTTTTCTAGAAGAACTCATGGTCTAGGGGGATGGATCTGTATTGGTCAGCAAACAGTGGGTAACAACTTGTTTCGCAGGGTCAGGGACCTCAAATGAACATGATTGTAGATGAGGGGGTTAAGGTCGGGATGGTGCAAGGAAAAAGTATGTGGCTGTTTCGGTGAGGAAGGTTTTCAGTGATTAGGTAGAGACCTGTTTTGTGCATATGATTTATCTCTGTCATATGACCCTTTAGTGTTTGCTTGAACAAAGATGAATAAAGTAGCAAAAATGCAGGGATAAGGGCTTATAAATGTTGTCCCAGTTCGAGTCGGTTGGGCAGTGTTGGCAAACAGACCCTCAAATTTACAGTGGTTCAAACACGAAAATGTATTTGTCATGCTCATCATCGTCCAAGGCACGTGCTTTTAGGTTTTTTTTTGTTGTTGTTTTTTGGTAGGTAAGTGGCTCAGTCCCATAAGAGACTTCCATGTTTACTGGAATGTATGCTAACGTTTTCTAGTGAATATGTAAAAGAATATGGTCAGGGCAGTCTATTTAAACAGCAACAGAATGCTGTGGTTACCAAGCAAATAGACAGGGAATCAGATATTGCCTACAGTCCGACAAAAGTTTTTTTCAGTAGTAGTGACACTTGGGAAATTATTTCTGATGTTTTGCATTCTTTCGTCTTGTCAAATATCCCATCAATAACTATAGTATTTGAAAATATTTCTGGAACACTGGAGGCCACCGAAATGATTCCTAACCATTGGTATAGGAGTGATTTGTTTACATGGCCGTCTTATTGGCTAGACTGTGCAGTCTCCTAGAACAAAGAGCATTTTATTTGTCTTTGATTCTTACTCTTCAGATAGTGTCTGGTAGAGTGAAGGTGGAATGAAATTAAGAGCATCCACCCTAAAGAAATGATGTATTCCTTTTCAAGAATGTATGTAAATGGACTCAATGATACGTCATCAGACTGAGGTTAGAGGTTAGAACTAATACTGAAAACAGAATCTTGACGTCTTGACTTTTATGCACGTCACACTTGCCACAAAAGCAGTTCTGCATTTGTTTCTTAGCTCAGTTAAATCTGGTCGGGGCATAGGAGACTTTGCTTTCCTGATGAATATTTAGTTCATGATAGAAAATCACTCAGTCTCTGAGTGGAGTGTATGAAGAGTAACATGAAAAACAAAGAAAATAAAATCTCTTTGATACATATGTCTTTTTATAAGATGCAGAAGAAAGTGCTTTAAACCTCACTGTATTAGGAAACTGCCGGAATAAAAAAAAATAGAAAGAAAAAAGAGCTTACCATATGCATTAGGCAAATTCAATTTGCACATAAATTAGAAACTTGAGTAGCAACAATTTGAAGAGTGGGAAAGAAAAGCTACTGTATCAGCAGGTTCACAATCTAGGCAGTTTGGTATCTTGACTGAGTTATAAATAATGAAACCTCAATCTGTTCTTCAAATATATTTTATGAATAGTTTAGAATTTTTAGAGCACGCGTCATAGGTTCAGAAATAAAGTCTAATTAACTAAAGGGGAATGTACTAGCACAAAAACATTCTGACTTCATAAAAATTTCTTCCATGTGCTGATTAAAATGGGTCATGCTCACACCTAGAAAATACTGCTAATTTTTCAAGATGTATCTAGTTTCAGGTTAAAGGTTTGACATGAACTATGTAGGCCCTTTGCAAAAAGGCTTTTTTTTTTTTTAATGGCTTTCATATGACATGATCAGTATTTTCTTAGCTGTTTATTTGTCAGACTTACAGATGAATGAATCATATTTTCAAAAACAGATCCCAATCTCTTCTTTGATGTTAATTCTTAGAGAATTCCTGTATAAAATGAGATTTTAAAATCAATGAAAGTATAACATTTAAAATTCTTCTAGAGAGGGCTGCATAGAGATCAAACTACAGCAGAGCTGAGTTACTTACTATTGTTCTAGAGGAGTAGGAGATAGCATGAGTCACATTTCTCTTTCATTGAGAAAAGAGGAACTTCCTCTGCTAAAGAAAATGTTAGAAGAGAATTGTGATCATTGAAGCCAGAGGTGACATAGAGATTCTGCATTTCGTGGAGAGTGCTAGCTGCTCAACAAAATCCTTTTCCTCTTCTTCCCGGACTCATGACCGGATTCCATCTCCCAGCCTTTCTTGACTTCAGATATGGGCATTTGTCTTCAACTAACCAATGGACTATGAGTGGCATCTCCTAGTGGCAAACCTCCCTGATGGGTTCCTCCATTCTCTTTTCCCTTCTGTCTACCCAATGTAGATGATGACAAGACTTGAGGAGATAGGGGTACCACAAGAACAAAAGTGAATCACCATATGGAGGACAATTCTCTGTTGATGGAGAACATGGATGTCTTGGGCTGTTAGGGAATGAGAAATAAATTCGTATTATGTTTGAGTATATATACTGTTTAAGCATATATTATTAATAATATATATTAATATGCATTTTATAGATATGTATTTACACTATTTTCAGTATAAGCCTATCCTAATATGCCTGGTTAAAATAATTTTCTTATATCTTAATTCATGGGCAGATAGGGAGTAAAAATAGACTGAAAAAAACCCCACCCTTATAGGCTGGATTGCACCAGGTACTTGCTTTTGAAGCAAGCTCTGCGGGTTTCACTTGGGGGTTCCTTAGAAAATGCTTAACAGGGACAAATGTTAGCTTTGGTCAGATCCAGTTCTCTCGTCTATTTCCTAGGATTTCCAGGTTTTGCAAGCTTTGGCTCTGTCATACTATAATGTAAGGACCCATTCCAAAAGCAACAACGAAAACAGTTTCTCTTCTGTAGAAAACTCTTACACATCTCCATTTGTATGCAATGTTTTTGTTTTAGTATATTTTGTGTTGCTGTCACTGATATGCTAATGATATGCTATTGCTATCTGGAATGCATTCAGCTACACACCACTGATTTCATTTTTGTGCAGAGAAGCAAAAACCTGAGACTTTAGTAATGATTACAATCTTTTGCTCAGTGAAGAAAGGCTGGGAGGCACAGATTTAGACACACATACACACATGCACACACACATACACATGCACACCAAGAAGGAGACGATGACGAGAATGGTAATAATCTTAATAACCTTGAGTTTTTCATCTCCTTTGAGTCTTCATGTTGCCGACAAGTCTGGCAGGTGGTGGCCAAATTTTAATTCTGTTCTTGATTTACTACCAACCCAATACTCTTTAAGGAAATAAAAGAAAGAAATTTCTGATATGGAAGCAAATGAGAAACTGAAATTTCAAAAAAAAAAAAAAAGTTTAAATTTGCGTGCTGTTAACCACAATGAAAATTACTCTGTTTCTATCAGTATTTGTTAGAAAGTTAAAATGTGGGGTGCCTGGGCGTCTCAGTGGGTTAAGCTTCTGACTTTGCCTCAGGTCATGATCTAAGGGTCTTGGGATGGAGCCCCAGCTCGGGTCTGTCTCCCTGCTCAGGGGGAGGGGAATCTGTTTCTGCCTCTTGCTCTGTAGCACCCCCCCCTCCATGTTCTCTCTCTCTCAAATAAATAAATAAATAAAATCTTTACTTAAAAAGTTAAAATGCATGACCATCTGACAGAAATTGTGCATACATGTTGTTTTTTTGTATGTGTGTATATATATAGGTTTCCCCTTTCTGCATTACAACACTTTACTTTCAGGGAAGACCCCCATAAGTAACTGCTAACCAGAGGAAATCCAGAAAAGATTTTTGCTTTTAGGGAAAAAATCCGCTACTGGATTGATGTAAGTCTTTTGTAGAAGCAAAGAGGTGAATGCAAACTTTCAGAGAGTAGGGAATACCTGCATCCTTCATGATTTCCCATTTAATTTTGAAAATAATCCTCAGAGAAAATTCTTTATTTTGGAAGAATAAGACATTACACATATCCATGTGTTTCACGAACCCTCCTTCAGAAGTGGTTGAAAATGCTTTCATGTCAATTTAAGAGACATTTAATAAAAGCTGACTATATTCCCCAAAGACACTGTGCTAACTGATGGAGAAATAGGTGTGAATAAGACATCCTCCATGCCCCCAGCTTCTAGAGCAGCAATCTTCATCTGATCAGAAGTAAATGTTAATTGTATTCGACCAGTAAATGGGTTAAGTGATCTCTTTCCTGTGATTTTCCTTGCACATCTGCTGAACTAAATACTGTATTTCCACCTATTGGGAAGTTGAATAAACCCCGTTTTTGGAATTAGAAACTTGGGTTCAGATTCCTGGTTTCAACTCTGTTTGGGCAAGTTCCCTGCAGGCATGTTACTTAATCTCGCTTTGCCTCAGTTTCTTCACCTAAAAGTGTATGCAGTAAATGAACCTACTATTTGTAAATGACTTAGCCAGCACTGTATACATGGTTAAGTGATTAAAAATCACAGTGCTATTGGAAGGAGGAACACTATCCACAAAGAACTTTAAAGCATTGGGCAAATAACTGAAGAAATTAACTTAGTACAAAGTTCATGTTGCAATTTCATACATACGTAATTTTGTTTAGTCCTCGTAGACCTCTTTTGAGGTCAAGGAGCTCACCGTTTCCAGAGGGGAAGCTGAGTTTCAGACAGGCTGAGGTTTACCCAAGATCATCAAATCAGTACATGACAGGCATCAAGATTTCGATCCAAATATGTGTGACCCCACTACATCCCACAGCGCTACAGAAAAGTTAAGTTGTTAAGGTTACCAGGAGGGAAAATACTCGCACAAATCAGCATGACAAAAGTACAGATATTAATGAACCATCTAAGTCAAGATCAAAATTGCCTCATCTTTAAAATCAGCTTCTTTAAATGTCAGTTTCCACTTAAGGACCATATTAGGTATATTCCCGGGGAAGCAGAGCTGAAGAGCGAGAGCCTCTCTGAAGGTGTGTGCATGGTCCAAGCTGTACTACTGTGCATGGTTCTGAGTACAGCCATCCCTTAATCTTTGATGTGACACATGCCCTTTGATGGAGGTGGCATTAGCTGCCGTGCACGGGTGCTATTTACGTTTAAGTATCCGACTGCATCGTGACTAGGGGTTAATAATCCCCTGCCTACAGTTTGCAAGGGTTGTTGCTTTGTGAGTCTTAAAATTTTCTTAAAGATTTTGTTTATTTATTTGACAGAGAAAGAGGAAGAGAGAGAGAGAGAGAGAGAGAGAGAGAAAGCACAAGTAGGGGAAACAGCAGGCAGGGGGAGAAGGAGAAGGAGAAACAGTCTTCCCACTCATCCTGAGATCATGACCTGAGCCAAAGGCAGATGCTTAGCAAATGAGCCACCCAGGCACTGTGCTTTGTGAGTCAGAGTGAAAGAGGGCATAGTTGTGGCTGAGGACCATGGCTGAGAATATGCCTTGGGAGAAATGCCTTGCTTTGGGGGCCGTACAAGAAGCTTTGCCATAGGATCAGAAAATCCTTTTCCCCTTCTTACCTTTGTACTGTCCCTGAGTTAAAATAAACCCCTTCCCAGTCACAATCCCCCTCCTAACCTTCCCAACCCCAACTTTTCACTCTGGTCTAAAAAAAAAAAAAATCCACTTCCCCCTCTATGAAAGAAAGGGTTTCTGTATTTAATAAAGAGAGTGAATTATTCTTTATATTCTTTAAGAGGTGGTTTTCAGGTTGAAGAAGGGATCTAACCTTCAAACAATTAAGATACGATCATAATTGAATGGAGTATGATGTTTTAGTTTTCTAGTACCTGAGATTTTAGTAATATTTAAAGTCCTTCTGAATATTTTATAGGAAAACAAGTTTACTACTTACTCCCTAAATTCATTGAAATTCAGAAAGACAAAGACAAGAGTATCTAACAATTGTCTAAAAGGGATTTTTAGATCTTTTCTAAAGGATATTTGGGAATTCTTAAACCGTGAAAGTGGCCCTTATGTTTCACAAGGCAGCCACTCACTAGTTATTTACCTCAAGCTAGATATTTCTTAAAATTCCTTATAAAATTGGACAGGTGCAGGTTGAGACAAATGGCATTTAGCAATTTGACTGTGGAGCACATTTTCCAAGACTAAAAATGATGGCAAATGTGCATACATGATGCTTTAGAGAGTGCTTTCCAGCTGAGCTTTTTGGGATGAGGGAAACAGTTTCTACCTACACTATCCAATATGGTGGCCACTAGCTTCACGTGGCTGGTATGATTTTAATTAAATTTCAACTTAAATATTGAGCTGGTGTCTTCTCTACTGGATACTGCCATTTGAGACTACTGATGTTACTTGGTCATTGCTTTTCATGACTTAAAGAGAGAAAAGATCGAGGGAACAGGGCTTTAAACTCTAAGAGATGATCATAGCAGCCATTTTACCTTGAAGTTAGTAGCATTTACTGTGTAGATTTCCTTTTAGATTGAGACTTATTAGTAATTCCAAAGCAGGAAGAGAAAGTGTTCTTTGTTCAAATACGACCATTTAAGAAAATTGTTGCTACCATTTCCTAGCTGACTTCAATGCTTTAAGCAATCATTCATTTTTTTTTTCAGGGATAAATTTGTTTTCCGATATATCCAATGATGGGGAGTCATGCCTCATGGGTTGGACAGGTTTCACATGAGAGCATGTTGACATATTTATTGGCTACCAATGGGTATAATAAAACGGGCAAAATGAACAGAGGATAAGGTAGTTCATGTAGCATGTAGTCCCATTATTTTGCAATATAAAAAACCCTCACCTTATTGCAGATCAAAAAGCATTTCACAAATTCCCCAAACAAACATAAATAAGAGAAGAAACATAAAACCACATAACTCCATGAAATAATGTTCAGCAGCATTGGGAAATGTAATGGTTCAGCATTAAGTCATTAGACTGAACAGAATCAGTGCATGAAGAAGTCAAAAGTTTTAAGAAACCAATTGTCTGTTTCTATCTGTAATTATTTTTCATCCCTACATGGAGAGACCTGTCTGCCCAAGAAGCAGCATACCACAGAGATTCTAGACGCTGTGGAGACACTGAAGACTGTACGTGAGAAATGTGTGCTGGTCCCACTGCTCTAAGAGTTTCCGTCTCAAAGGGGGGTTGGACCTTAATTGCTGCTGCACCCTGAGGTGAAGAGAGGATGAAAAATTAAGGGGAGGAAAGTTCTTTGGGATGGGATAATCCAGCAAAGAATTCAACAGCGACAACAGCAGCAACACACACTCACACACACGCACATACCAACTAGGAAATATGAAATAAAAATCAGGCTGTACTGAGAAAAACAGTTTCTCAGGCTTCTCATCATAAATGAATTTAGTGTTATAATCAAAAGAATAGAGGAGACAATTATTTCTCATATTTTGACAGAAATTTAATAGTTGATTTTCCCCCAGTAAGACTTTTCTAAAATCTTTTTTAAAAAGATACTTGGGAATAAATCATAAATGGGTGGAATTAATTAAAGCATGTTATGTGAAATACAAAATAGAAAGAAATATCTGAATAATTCATTTCATGAACAATTTTTTTCCTGGAATCTCTATATAGTCAACTTTGTTTCTTTCATTGACATTTGGTATTCATACACTGTAACTTACATACATCAAACTTACAAATAAACCAGTGAATATGGCTGTGGCTTCTTAACATAGGAATCAACTTTACCTTATATTTTCATCTTTGTTTCTTTGTAATTTTTGTTTGATGGTTTGTCTTGACAGAAATTCTTTTTAGTGTTTCTCAATTTCTCTAATTTTATGAAAATTAACCAGAAGCAATTACTTTATGAAGTAAGCTTATTTCCATTATCAACTATAGGAAATAAGACTAAAAATATCTACTCTGAATTCTTTTTTTCCTATTGTGGTTAAAAAAAGAAAAACACATTAACTTTAATATCTTAACATTGTTTAAGAGATGGAGAGAAGGCAGTGAGAGGGAGAGAGAGAGAGACTCTTAAGCAGGTTTTATGCCCAGTGTGAAGCCTGACACAGGGCTCCATCTTACAATCTTGAGATCATGACCTGAGCTGAAATCAAGAGTTAGATTCTTAACAACTGAGCCACCCAGGGGTCCCCATCTTAACCACTTTTAGCGTACAGTTCAGTTTTGTTAGGTATCCATTGTACTGTTGAGCAATGAATCTCTAGAACCCATTCATCTTGCAAAATTGAAACTGTATACCTATTAAATACTAATACCCCCCTTCTCTTCTCTTAATCTACCTTTCTATTTTTTGTTTCTATGATTTTAACTACTTTAAATATTTCATATGGGTGGAATCAAACAGCACGTGTGCTTTTCTGACTGGTTTATGTCACTTAGCATCAATGCCCTTGAGGTTCATCCATGCTATAGCATGTAACGGAATTTCCTTTTTTAAGGCTGCTTAATATTCCATTATATGTCTATATCACATTTTCTTTATTCATTCATCTGTTGATGAATATTTGGGGTCTTTATACCTCTTGGTTGCCGTGAATAATGCCACAATGAACATGGATGTACAAATATCTTTTTTTTTAAAGATTTTATTTATTTATTTGACAGAGTGCGATCACAAGTAAGCAGAGAGGCAGGCAGAGAGAGAGGGGAAAGCAGGCTCCCTGCCAAGCAGAGAGCCCAATGCTGGGCTCCATCCCAGGACCTGAGATCATGACCCGAGCTGAGGGCAGTGACTTAACCCACTGAGCCACCCAGGTGCCCCCAAATATCTTTTTGATATCCTGCTTCAAATTCTCCTGGATATATACCCTGAAGTGGGATGACTTGATCATACGGTAATTCTATTTTTAGTTTTCTGAATGACTGTCCACTGTTTTCCATAAAGAATGCATCATTTTACATGTCTTCAAAGGTTCCAATTTCTCCAGATTGTCACCAATACCTGTTATATTCTATTCTTTTGATAGTGGCCATCCTAATGGGTGTGAGATGATATCTTACTATAGTTTCAATTTTTATTTCTTTTATGATTAGTGATGTTAAACATCTTTTCATATGCTTATTGATGGTATATGTGTATCATTTGTGTATCTTCTTTGGAAAAATGTCTATTCAATTCATTTGCCCATTTTAAAAATCAGGTTATTATATTGCATTTGAGCTATAGAAAGTCCATATATATTCTAGATATTAACCCCTTACCAGATATGTGATTTGCAAATATTTTTCTAGTTGCAAGAGTTGTCTTTTTGTTTTGTTGTTTCCTTTGATGTGCAGTTTTAAGTTTGATGTCCTATTTGTTTATTTCTGCTCTTTTTTTCCACTGCTTTTCTTGTCATATTCAAGATATCATTGCCAAGTCCAGTGTCTTGAAGGTCTGTTTTCTTCAGGAATTTTAGGTATTAACCTTTAGGTCTTTAATCCATTGTGAGTTAGTTTTTGTATATGATGTAAGGATCCAAATCTAATCTTTTGCCTATGGATATCCAGTTTTCCCAATATTATTTGTTGAAGAGGCTGTCCTTTTCCCATTGTATAGTTTTGACATCCTTGCCAAAAATCATTTGGCCATATATGGGAGGGTTTATTCCTGTTCTATTTATTTCTGTTCCATTAGTTTATATGTCTGTCATTATGTTACTACCATACCATCTTGATTGCCTTTGCCTTGTAGTATATTTTAAAATGAGGAAGTATGAGTCTTCCATTTTTTTTTTAAAGATTGTTTCAACTATTCAATCAGCTATTCAAGGACCCTTAAGATTCCTTATAAATTTAAGGATTTTTTTTCTATTTCTATAAAAATGTCATTATGATTGTGATAGAGATTGCATTAAATATGTAGATTGATTTGTATAGTATGGATATTTAAACAATATTTAACTATGTTATTTCTTCCCATCCATAAGCATAGAATGTCTTTTTAAAATATTTTATTTGTCAGAGAATGAGAGAGATAGAGAGAGAGGCAAGCAGAGGGAGATGCAGGGTCCCTGCTGAAGAAGGAGCCCAGTGTGGAACTCAATCCCAGGACCCTGGAATCATGACTTGAGCTGAAGGCAGATGCTTAACCAAGTGAGCCACCCAAGCTTCCCAGCATAGGATGTCTTGCCACTTACTTGCCACTTACTCTTCAATTTCTTTCAGTAAGGTTTTCCTGTTTTCAATGTCCATATCTTTTACCTCCTTGGTTAAATGTTTTCCAAGTATTTTATCCTTTGATGCTATAGTAAATGGGATTGTTTTCTTAATTTCCTTTTTGGATTTCCCTCCTCTGAATTCTTAAGTAGGCAACTTAATGTTCTAATATAAAAAACAAAAATTAACTATCTTAAGTTCTTTATCACCAAGGCAAGAAGTCAGAACAAAGCATATTATTTTGTCACCAGTTTTTTTCCTATTCCTGCAGTACTGGTTATTGTGACTTTAATATGGGAAAGACATTTTAAACAATATTCCATGGAGGTTGTTGCCTACCTGAGGACAAACACTATTATCATCATTTTCTGTAAAAACTGTATTAAGAATCAGGAATCTAATTTAAAAAATGTTTTTCTTCATAGCATGCTGAAAAACATAGACTTTCTGAAAAACATAATATTGAATTAACCATGCTACAGGAGCAAAAATTATAAATGAGTATGTAAAACAGTAGAACATATAAGTGTCTACTTTACACTCATGTTGCATCTATGTATATCAAACTGTTATGTTAATTGTTTTCTGAAGACTGAAAGCATGTTTTAAAGGCATACAGAAATTTCTAACAGAAAAACATTCCAGGATTTATATCTATATTTCTGTAAGTCCTTATTGAGTGTCTATTATGTGCCACTGAATAAGATAAACTAAGACCTACTTCTAATACAATTTGTTCAGTATTGATGGCAGAGAGAGAAAACAAACCAGTGAGTAAATGATCTGAATAAGACAGATTATGAATTCAGATTGTAAATTCCATGACAGAAATAATGGAGGGGGATTGGATAAAGAGAGAATGCAGAAAGGGGGAGGTAATTGGTTTTGGTAGATAGGAGCCATATTTCTTAGAGAGAATTCTAGAGGAGATAGGAAGAAAAGAAAGAAATGGCCATGTCAAGATTTGGGGACAGGATGCTCATCTGCACAGGGAAATGAATAAAAGTAAAAATGTAGGCATCGTGACCTTGAATATAATACAGATTAGTTCAGGGTTGCTGGAGTTAAATAAAATCAAGTATGTTAGGTGCTGAGATTAGAATGAAAGGCAACATTCCTTTTATCCAGGGCTTTGTGGACCATGATGTGGAGTTTGAATGTTTTTTTTTTGTTTTTTTTTTAAATTTTTTAATTTTTTATAAACATATAATATATTTTTATCCCCAAGGGTATAGGTCTGTGAATTGCCAGGTTTACACACTTCACAGCACTCACCAAAACACATACCCTCCCCAGTGTTGGAGTTTGAAT
Organism: Mustela erminea; assembly: GCF_009829155.1. Lineage (NCBI taxonomy): Eukaryota > Metazoa > Chordata > Mammalia > Carnivora > Mustelidae > Mustela > Mustela erminea. The sequence continues at coordinate 53,731,768 of NC_045621.1, forward strand.
GTTAAGTGTAATCAAGAGCCATTGAAGGGTTCCCTTCCTTGGGAATGAAATGGTAAGAGCTCCATGTTCAAAAGATAGTGTTGGTTAATGAAGAGAGAATAAAGTCAGGGAAGTAAGAGAAGAAGCAGTTAGACTGATAGAGTAATCCAGGCAGGAGCTGATGGAGGCTTGGATGAAGCTGGACCATAGATCTCACAAGATGGCAGCCTGTCCAAATAACATATAGCAAAATCAATGAGTAGAAAAAATAAGAAATATATGTGATTTATGGGGCATACCAGTGCTTTGCTAAATGAACTTCATGACTTCTTTTGAGTTAAACTTTTAGATATCCCATCCTAAAAATTATTGACAAATAGTTATCCAATTTGTTTTTACAGAAAGATAAGAGAAGGAAAATCCATTTAAAACAGGCAAATTAAAAATGTTTGTACTACTTTGTGAGCAGAAGAGTTATGTTTTCCACCTAAGCCGATAGAAACAAATATTTTTACAGAAAATTGATTTAATTGAAGCTATTGTTAGGCATCGCAATATGTTTGGTTCATGCCACTGTTCCCGGGAATTTATAAATGGGTTCAGAATGTTGTTCAGGCACCAGAAAATAAACCTCCAAGCTATTTACTACCTCCATGATATAGAAAGTTTGCAGTTTTGATTTTGTGTGATTATGTTCAGCAATGGTGACCTTTAGAGGCAACAATATTGAAGTGTAATGAGGAGATGTTTGATCACTGATATACAATGAAGAGTTGGTGCTACTTCCCCATTTCTTCCTGGAATTCGTGGAATTCAACTGACAGGCTTTAACCTTTAGACTGCTGAAGTTATAAAATGTATAGGGATTTAGGCTGTTTATACAACACGTTAGATATATGAAATTTTTAGACACTGTAGCTTCTTTTATCATCTGGTAAAATGATTTTGTATATTTAATAATATCAGTCACTGGTAACCATGACAGGCTGCACTCAGGTATATCACAAAGAATATGAAGTAGATTTTGATGAAAATAGGAATGGGTGCCAATGAGGAAAATAAATAGAAAGTGGCTATTCTCCCTAGACCAGGTGTTTTCAAAATAGATGAATAAGGCTCTTCTACTCTTTCTTTCCCAACTAGGCTAGCATCAAAGCTAGTAAGAGATAACCCAAGGCCTGCTTCTTAAAAATTCACTGAACTCAAGAATGTTTTAAGTGCAAGAAAGCTAAGTGTGAGATGCTAGCAGATCAGAGACTCTGATGACCAGGTGGAGTCCCCTTTGGATGTGGGATCCATGATGAGAATTTTGGTGAAACAGAAAGGAAACCAATGAGAACAGCAGTTCAGGATTTGTGGCCCCAAAACTGAATTAATTTACGATAGCTGAGCAGTATCCCCGAAGGGAGTTATTCCTAATTCTTGTTCAGAAAACATGTTATTAAATCACTCATTTCTTGGCTGACGCTACAAATGCTAGTTAATAATGCAATCAGCCTCTCCTGAGTAACCATAGGATTTCAGTTTTCTGGTTTGGAATGTAGAGAGTATAGAATACGTACATGCCAATCTTAAGTAAGCTCATGATTAGAAGTGTATTAGTGACAGGAACTTAACTTTTAGGGAGGAAATAACTTATCCTACGTTTTAGTTTGACAACTGATATATAAAAGAAGCAAATGTTTAGAAAATTAAGTATAGAAATTATTCTGGACACTCACGGGAATAAGAAATTTCACCAAAACGCTGTGTTCGTGAGTCTTGCCTGAATGATGACTCCATGACAATGGAACACATGCATTAACTGCCTAGTTATATTTAAAGATTCCAGAGGTAAATGAGCCAGCATGGTCATTGGTCTCTAGGAGAGTTTCATTTGTTTGCTTGTTTGTTTGCTTGTTTGTAGGACAAGGTCCATTTACTGGTACTGAGAGTGTAGGCAGACACCAAGCACATTTTTACTGAATGAGTGAAGGAAGGATAGGGGATGAAGACCACTCAGGAAGAACTGAAGAGCTCAACAATGGCACGATTAAAGAGCTGACAGTCTGTATTCCACATATATAAAAAAGGAAGGCAATGTGAATTATGTAGAATCTTTCGAAAAGAAAATCAAGTTCATTGTATGTTTAAAAGAGCTGGAGCCTACAAGATATCTTTGAAATATCATTCAATTGGATCAAGAGGTATATGCAAAGGGCGTGAAATTCAAAGTATAATTAGAAGAAAGACAGTGATTTGTGGGGCATGGAATTTCCTTGGGAGGTTTTGCATACCCTTGGATCGGAGGCCTTTTAAAAGACAGGTTCTTAGGGTCCCATATAAAATAAAACCTCACCTGCTAAACCTTGAATGATGTATGCTTCCATATATTTTCGATACCCTGTAGCAGTCAACACTAATTACTGACCATTTAGAATGTAAATGTCTCTGAGAGTAGTTATTCCTGTCTTATCCTAAGGGACATGGGAATCAACGGGCAAGAAAGAGCCTTCAAAATTGATCTTACACTGTCATCCCCATGACTCCAACAGAAATGTACCTCACCCATCGGAAAACTGGTGCTTTGTCTTACAGGGATGAGTATCTTACAGTCTCAGTTGGTAGAAAACTCACGTCAGCCATCAGTTCTGCCTCTAACTGTGTCCATTATGAATGACTGTCTAGAGGGTGGCTTTCACACTAATCTGTGAGGGGAGATCTCATCAGGTTCTAAAGTGTTGCTTCTGTGGGGGCTGGGGTCAAAGGGGTGGTGAGCCGAAGGAACTCCTTGTGACTTTCTTTGCCGAGAGAAGTTCCACTTCATAAAATTGCATTTGACATCATAGTTCTGCTGCTAAAATAAAAGTTAGAACGTGTCAATATATAAAGAAATACCAGCAAAAACATGAAATTTCATAAGTTGCTTTAAATATCAGAATTTGAAAGTTCAGAAAACATAGCAAGAGCAAAGTTCGATCCTGGTTTGGGGGATTGCATATGATTTGGAAGGCCCTCTAAGGAATACAGCATAGAATTATGAAAACAAAATTCTGAGGACCTCTGTCAGATTGTTCCAAGGGCCCATGAAACTGAGAGGTCCTGAATCTTCATTAACTTTGTAGTACCACTTCTGAGTAAGATACGCAGAAAGAAGGAATGTTAATAGGAGTCTGTGTCTTTTAACACACACTTTATTGATGACAATTCCAGGAAAACAAGACAGCTCTGCAAAAGCAACCAGATTTAATTTATTTTATTTTTAAAATTTAAAAAAAAATTGTTAAAATATTTTATTTATTCGACACTCACAGAGAGAGAGACAGCAAGAGCAGGAACACAAGCAGGGGGAGTGAGAGAGAGAGAAGCAGGCTTTCCGCTGAGCAGGGAGCCCGATGCGGGGCTCGATCCCAGGACCCTGGGATCATGACCTGAGCCGAAGGCAGATGTTTAATGACTGAGCCACCCGGCACCCCTATTTCTTTTTTTTTTAAATCTAAAGCTTAGAGAAGGAAATTCACTAAATGTGAAATATCTATTTTCAAATGACCGTAAGTCTTAAGTCATAGCTTTTTATTGAGGAGTTACATAAAAGAGAAGGGGAAATGTCCAAATGATCCCACATACTAGTGAGAACAAGAGCAGACTTAAGGACTTTGGTGTCTATACTATGACAACATCATGAGGTCTGTCTCAATGTCTGATACTGCTAGATTTCACTGAAGTAAGGACAGGGAAAAAAAAAAAAAACAGCCATCCCATGACAGTGTGATTTGATGAAAGTATCTGAACTCAGTATCTTTGGAGCTTCCAATTTCTGAACCTTCTATAATACCATTAGATATTAGTTCATAAATTCAGATTTGTGTTATCTAAATGAGGTATAAACTAGAAATGGTAAAAGTGACATCCTCATTATTTAGAGCTCATGGTGGTTTATTTTATTCATAAGCATGATAGGTGAAATAACCTTGTTCCTTTATTAGCTTTATTAATATTTATGAATACTTAGTTTCTAGCAAACACTTCACATACATTATTTCAATCCATCCTCACATTGGCCAGGAATGTAGGTACTTCTATGGTCCCACTTTACAGATGAGGTCACTGAGGGATGGAGAGGTTCAATATTCATCAGGGACTTGAACGGTCTGACTTGAGTGCCTACATTCTGTATTCAGTGTCAGTATGCTACATTATTAACAAGGCAACTACTAAGTGATATTAGTCAGCAAAGACTGTCATGATGAAATACTACAGACTAAGAGGCTTGAGTCACAGAAGTTTATGTTCTCACAGTTTTGGAGACTGGAGGTCTGAGATTAATACGTTGGCAGGGTTGATCAAGGTGTCTGGTGGGAGTTCTCCCCTGGGGTTGCAGATGACTGCTTTCATGTGACCTCTCCTTTGTGCTTGTACAAAAAGAGAGAGAACTCTCTGGTCTCTTCTCTTGTAAGGGCAGGAATCCTATCAGATTAGGGCCCCATCCTTATGACCCTCTTAACCTTCTTTAAGTGGTTAAAGAGACCACTTTAAGTGGTTCTTTAGAGACCTCGTCCCGAGGTCTGGAACCTGGAGCCTCGACATACACATTTCCAGGGGACACAAACACTCAGTCCGGGATAGATAATATCACCTTAATGTTTACAAAACAGCTGTTCTGTGAAATAATTACATCTTGGCCAAGTGTTTACAAATGACCATTTGCACACTGCTTTCTTGCTCCAACTCTCATGGAGGCTACTCTTAACTTCCATCCAACCAACCCTTCCCTCCAGACCGTGTCCACAGGGCTCTCCCTGCTGACTGCTGGGGACACTGTGACCACGTGATCTCAACCTGTTCAGCTTCTTCTCCCTTTTCCAACACAGAGCAGGAGGAGATGTGGAGCACTCAAGGACGCTCTTTGCACCCATTTCCCTTTATCTTTTACTTCTCACAGTTCTGATAGTTCCACCTCCAATAATGTTTCTAATATGTATTCACGAACTCTACCCCATTTTTCTGCTTCCTTGTGTTTTTTAGCTTTTTTTTTTTTTTTAAAGATACTATTTATACATTTGAGAGAGAGTGAGCATGCCTGTGCAAGCAGGGGGAGGAAGCAGAGGGATAGGAGGCAGAGGGGGAGGGAGAGGCACAAACAGACTCTGCGCGAGTGTGGAGTCCAGCTAGGGGCTCAGAACTCCCTCCCAGGACCCAGAGATCATAACATGAGTCAAAATCAAGAGTAGGTCACTAAACCAACAGAGCCACCCAGGCGCCCCTCGTTAGTTTTTTGATAAAGAAAAATATCATTTCCTGTATTCATTTTATCTGTGACTCAAAAAACAAGCAAAACAAATCAAAACAAAACACCGCATGGGTACTAATTATGATGGACAAGGGACTAGTCTTACTTCAAAAAAAAAAAGTGAGGATTTAGATTCAAACAAAAGACCTCAAAACAGAATGGCTCAGAATTTTTCTTCAACTCAGTGATATTTCTTGTATTCTCACTGGCTAAGATAGCTGTTAGTAAAGATGCTGATTGGATATGCACTAGGGGAAGTTCTAACGTCCTGAGATCTGGGGACCCTGAGCAAGTCACGTCATCCGGTGGTAGCCTCATATTTTTCATCTGTGAAATGAAAGGTTGCATTAAATGATCCTGAAGATCCTTCTAGGTTTAAAAGCCCAATGGTTCTCAGCTATGTAGATCTCAGGAAAGGCTTCTCTGGCTCTCTATTGGTTCTCTCCCATTCATTTGTATATAGGTTGGGGAGCAAGTTTGAGTTGCCCTAGGGGCAGATTCAAAGAGGCCGGGGTCAGAGGCTGACACCCCCAACATTCTTTTCCATCTGGGAGCATCTTGCCTTACTGTCTTTCACTTACCTCTTGAAATAGTCTCCTTTCTTGTCTCCTATGAAACTGAACTTCTTGGTTGTATTTGAGCACTTCTCAAGGGCTTGTCTTCTTCCTCTGGCCCCTTAAATAAGAAATTCTTCAGAGTTTTGACTTAGGTTTCTATTTTCCGTCCTGCATACTTGTGCAGTAAACTCTGTTCCTTCACATTCTTAAGTCAGAACATTATTATAAGGCTTTATTAGTGGGCTGGTAGCAGGCTCTGCCCAGTGATTTCCCTCCCAGGCACTGAGTAGGTAAACCCTACCAGTTTTCCTAGACGGGTACTTGTAGATCCAGTCAGGTAGCAAATCCGCATGATTTTAACTCTGCCAAGACTTTAAATCTCTTGTTCCCTATCCTAATTCTGATTTGGTCTATCGAACTTTCCAAGGGAACTTTGCAAATACTTTCTAAATAATTTCCCTGCTTCCAGTTAGCATCATAGGTTATTATCAGGAGATCCGCCCTCAAACTGTTATGGTCATGTGAGTCCCTTTCTCATGAGTTATCAGTGTTCTCTGCTGTCTGTCCCTCTGTACTTTAGTTGACCATAACTCTTAGCATGGCTTTGAAGGCAACTTATAATCTGATTCCAAACTAACTATCTAGAGTCTCATGTCATACCTTAATCCAGCCCAAGCACCAGCACCAGCCTCCTCGCCAGCCCTGGGAAGCCACCTGTTCTCCCATCTGGATGCCATTCATGCTGTTCCCTGCACCCAGAACAACTTTCCCTGATTTATCAACGTTAGAGCAAATCTTATTTTCTGCGTCAATTTTCTCCAGTTGCAAAAATGTCAGATTCTCTGTCCATCTTTTGAATTTCCTTTTAACATTTTCCCTTACTTAAGAGAGTAATTTATGTTCAGTGCAGGACTTTTAGAAAATAAAGAAAAACAATGGATAGGAACAAAAACTTTTCAGAGAAAAGATTGTTTACATGTAGTTTCAATGTTTTCCCAGGCATATCTGTATGCAAAAGTAATATACATTCTCATTTTTAATCTGCTTAGATTACTTTTTTGTGTATCCTGAAAATTTCTTCTTAGAAGATGTTCTCAGTAATATGATATTTGATAACCTTTAGCCTTTAAGAATCCTCTTAAGTCAACATTGACAACATTCTGTTTTGTACTCTGATTCTATGTCTATTTTATGTACTAAAATTTTGTTTTTGTGATGTTAGAAATCATACATCAGGGTTTCCTAAATTTCATACCTTACATAATTATTTGTGCATTGGATATTGACTAATTTAACTGACTTAATCCCAGAGAGTGAATATGGGGATGTTCACCCTTGTGATCAATAACGGAGCATAACTACTCTTCTAGAAATCTGAGTTCTTTGAAAAGTTACCTCCACAGATCTACCCTCCTAAATATCTTGCTCCTCTCTCTGGCAGAAATGTTTTGGTCCCAATACTATGTTAAGGCTTCTTCCATAATATTTCCAGGTCAGAATTTTTATATAGTCAAAGTGACACAAGGAAAGCCAAAATATAAGCCAAATCTCCTGACAAACAATGCACAATTTTTGTATTTATTTGAATAAGGATTTTCTTTTGTATTTGACCCCCCCCTTTTTTTTAACCAATAAAGAGTACTATAGTTATGTAATAACTGGGACAAGAACTGAGATCTCACTCACTTTAAGTTTTGGGTTTAGTCAATTTAAAACTATGTTTCTTAACTCCTGCTTTTATAACCAGTCCATTATAGGAAAAAGGTTTCCTTTGTATAGCAAGCTAAGTCAAATACTGCAATGTGTGGACTTTAATATTGCTGATTTTTATCATTGGTGAGGGCTATGCGGTTTTTCACCAGCTGAGATTTTGCATTTTGGGTTTGTGCTATTCTAAGGGGAAAAAAGTTATTTTCATTGTTACAGGTTACTTACTTACTTTAACTGGACACTTTTCAACTGAAGTGACCTTATATGAGATGGGCTCTGATTATGGGAACTCCAAATTAATGTCTCAGAAAACGTAATGAACAATAAGACTAAACATTTATATATTTTAAAACGTTAAAAAACTTACCTACACGGGTGACTTTTAAAAAGAACTTACATGCTTAGAACATAAGGAATAACACAAAGGGCATTGGAAGATAGAGAGGAGAAGTGAGTTGGGGGAAATCGGAGGGGGAGACAAACCATGAGAGACTGTGGACTCTGAAAAACAAACTGAAGGTTTTGGAGGGGGAGAGGTGGGGTTGGGTGAGCCTGGTGGTGGGTATTATGGAGGGTACGTATTGCATGGAGCACTGGGTGTGATGCAGAAACAATGAATTTTGGAACACTGAAAAGAATTAAATAAAAAAGTAAAAAAATAAAAATAAAAAGAACTTATAAGTTCTGTCATATTTGATATGTATCATATATTATATTTTATGTATTATGTATATGACATTATACATTTGAAGTCTTCTAACCACTTAAAACATGAGCACACCTTTATTTTAGTTAGTAAAAATGGTATTGGTAACTTTCTAAGGAACTCAGCCCTGGCTAAATGGATTTTCTCAAATTCCCCAAATTATCTTCAAACTCAGACACATTTAAGAAACCAGAAATGAAACAGGATGAAAAGAACTTGATGGAAATTAAGATAAATCGATTTCAAACTACTTTAATAGGATACTTGACATTATAATTTCCTAGGGCCTTTCACCTGACACCATTTTTTTTTTCTACCAGATTAGGAAAAAAAGATTTAATATACATTTATGTTTGTCACTGTGATTCATTTCTTCTACTCATTCAACAAATACTTACCATGCATCCATTAAGCACTAGATAGGGCACTAATTTCTGGAACTATGTAACAAAGAACCAGACATATGTAATTCTTGTCATCACAGCACTTAAAATCAAGAGATAGATGTTACTTGTATCACTGAAAATGATACAAACTTGTAATAGCTGAACACTAAACTTGAAAGAGCTATGGTCCAGCGTGGACTGCCCATACAGAGAGAAAAACATGGACTTAGATGTTTGGGGAGAAAATTTTTTATTTCATTATGATTTTTATTCCACTTCAGGCAAATTCTCATGGGTGATATGAAAAGAGACCAATACGACTTGTTTAAAATATTTCTTTGATATACAGAATTTTGTGCCTCCCTCTCCCTCTCTATATATACATATACAAATACAAATACATACATATGTACATATATATATATATATACACAGAAATACAAATATAAATATACACAAATACAAATATGCAACTTTTAGCACTGAATTTAAAAACTGAAACAAATTATTTATTCCGGCTCTCTCGCTTATATAGATGAAATAAATGAGGTTCACTGAGACTATATGACTTGCCCTGGTCATCCAGTATTGATTAAAAGTAGCAAGGGTCAGGGTTGAACCAGTTTAGCTGACGCTTAACCACAGTTTGGGATGTGGGTGCTATTTGATATTTCCGGTTCACTGTTTCACTTCACACCTTCTGTCAGCAGTCAAGTACAACCATCGCTGCTTGAGGTAGTTGGAAATGTAGACATGCCCCTCATTTATTCTTGGCATCATTTTTGCTCCTTTTTCCATCTTGTGCTTGTCCTTCTTTTACTTCGTAGTGAACTTAACTTCTTGATCTGGGAGCCATCTGATACCAAAAGTTGTTTAACCGGACACATCTCCCCTCAGCTTATTTCAATCAGGAAATCTTAACTGGTTGGAAAAAGAGGTGCCAAGACATGAAAAGATAGGTCAAAAGATAAAACTATTTAGTGCTTTAACAATTAGCTAGAGAAAGCAATCTTTCATCACTTAAGAAATGGGTAATTATTTCTCTAGGATATTAATTTGTAGAAACTGAGGTATTTTTCTTTTATATATATCAGTAAGAGTTGTAAACATACATATCTCTACATGAGCTACATGTCTTATATTTTATATAATGTCTTTTATTTTTAAATTAAGAGGAGAAAGCTAACTATGACATAGTAGGTATATAAACTCTAAATCATATTTAGGTTTTTATAAATAAATAAAGATAATAGTTTGCCAAAAGGAAGATCTGAGTGAAAGAAAATAAATAGAATATTTTTTCTTTGCATTTAGAAGGAAATTGTACTAATTATAGCTTCTATGAGCCGATAGCTGTATCTTAGCTATTACTAAATGAAAATCTTTCCATTCAATAAAAAGAACAATAAGCAGTGGGCTTCAAGGCAGAAATGATTTAACTGCTGTACCACCCTTGTTTATTTTATAAACGACTTTGCTTTAAGGAAAAGTTAAATCATTATCTCAGTTTTGGAGAACATTGCCAAACCTTTTGCTATCATTCAGAGGTTATATGGCCACATTCTAGAATTCGAGTGGTGAGAATTTCTGTTGGCTCCTGGTACTACCTGGATGATGATCAGGAGGGGAAAAAGGCAAACACACATCAATTTCCTTCCTTCCACTTTATCCCCACCCAAGACATCACCGAAAATATTCTATGAACAAGGACTTGAAATGCGATGGCAATCATACCAGAAGTTTCAACTGTCAACTTCTTCTGCTTAGAAGATCCTTAATAAAACCTCCTGTCAAGATTTGTGAAACATCTGACAAAATCACTGGTCTGAAGTTGCAAACAAAGTATTAATCAAGGCAGCCCCACTGTGGCTTAATAATCTCAGTGACAGACACTTCTTGGCAATCAAGTTTCCTCTGATGATCATCTAATCAAACAGTACTGATGCTATCACACCATCACTGTGGTTCAGTTTATAGAGAAGAGGTCTCATCCCAAAGCCAGCAAATTCAACAGTGCCTTGAAAATCAAAGGAGCCTGCCCAAAGAAATGCTTCTAACTCTGAGTTACCGTATGGAGTAAGCAGTAAATAAAAGAAATGCAGTAACAACTTTCGTAAGAGCTGAGAAGTCTCAAAAATTTTTGGCTGGCGAATACATTAAAATGGCAGCACTGAAGGAGTCCGGTGTGTTGGAGCCTAAAACCCGACTTCCCCTCCATGTGAAAGGATGGGTATTAATTTGGTTAATTTCTAATGATCATTCGTAATAACTTACAAAAGAGTTTGAATAATGAAACAATGTAAAAAGAAATTTGGTTCCAAAAATAAGCCTTTCCAAGACAGAAAATGTCTTAAAAACCTGCAGTATTTAGAAGCTTAATTAGTACACTGGGTCATTATGACATCTACCTCGTCTCATTACCCTCCTAATGTATTATTAGTTGGCAGTTAAATACTGTCTGCTGGGACCTAAGAGTTTTTCCTCTTGTCTTTCTGGTCATACTTATTGCCTAGGCCGACAGCTTACCTGTAGTGAGGAAGAAATGGAACACCAATTAGAAAGCTTTCAGCCCAGCACCCATGGAAAAGCCAAAAGCTGATAAAGGTCAGCGTGAAATTTGAATGACAGGGCTAAAGTCTTTTACTCATAATTTTGTGTTTGCAATAGAATTCAGAGCAATTCACAGCCTTAAAGGCCTTAAGTGAGAACAGCAATTAATTGTAATGAATAATCTGACAAATCTGGTTGACATATGGCTGCTAATGCCCTCCTTTCTAGTGGGAGCAGTGGAGGGATTAGATTAACTCAAATGAAATCTGGGACCGCCATGCCATCTGCATGTTCAGTAGGAAACGGTACACGTTAAATGGTGAGTGGGTAGATATCTGTCTTGTACTCATCTCTCTCTGAGCCCTTGGCAGATCTGGGAATAGTTTTATTACTGCACCAGCTGCCTGTCAATAGAGGAATACGGAAAGGAATAGAGTACAACCTAGGAAGCTAATATACCAAGAAGCTGTTAAAAATTAACTAGATACAATTAACACGGATTTCTAAATTTCTCTGTTTATATAATGCCTATTTATATTTTGATTTTCGGTTCACCCTGTTGAATATTCCCTAATTACACAATATCATTTCCATATGCACTATTTATCTGCCTTGCGTGGAGGGAGATACAAGAGGCAGGTAGAGCCTGAATTTCACATGGTCTTGGGCGTGAAGAAAACCACCTCCCACTTTTCCAGGATGTTGAGGGTCAGGGAGAAATGACTGAACTGAAAGCCATAGATAATCCCTGAACCTCATTTAGAAAGTGTCCCCTTCTATCAAATTCTGCCTCCTGCTTTCTAAACCCAGTGTTAACAAGTAACAAGTAACTTGGTGTGCGTTACCCATCCCCCTCCTCTGTCTCTGTGCTTCCTCCGATGAAGGAGGCAATAATCAGAGATGTGGCTAAAGGCAGAAGCGAGTTCACAGCCTTGTGACTGATTTCTACCGAGTCCAGAATTGCCTGTTTCTGTTAGGAGAGGAAGTCAGCGATGCACGCTTCTCCTTCTCCCCGGCTTTTCATGTGTTCCATCATAAAGCCCAATTTCTTCTTGATCTGGCTGCCTCGCTGACTGGAGTTTACTTTTTATTTTACTTGAACACCTTGTATTAAACTCCAAGGCTAAACTGTTATTTGAACAAACAACCCATGTACAGACCTTCCCTTTGGGGTGGGAGTTAAATCCCAGCCCAGCTCGCTCACTTCCATTTAGACCCCAGTTGCTGCTGCCAGTTATTAGTCGCTGGAGAATATAGATCCTGAAACCTCATTCTGCCTCTTCTCTTTATAGGCTTTTCACTTGATCAAATTAAATCCATACAAACCTTGTGTGCTTGAAAAGAAAACAAATGAAAATTCTCTTCCCAAGCTCTTGTCACTCACGGTTTCTTAGAGGCTTCCACAGAGCGCAAAGGTGTGGGACCTGGGTTAGCTACTGCTCCTTTGTATGGGAACGGCCAGGGCGTGCCTGCTATCTGTACAGGGCAGTGAACCTGAAGCCCAAGCCCATCAGCACCTTTACTTTAAATCTTCCAACAAGTCAGCGCTTCTTGACAGCATTCAGAGTTGGATGTCACAGCCTGGTTCAAAATGATCATTTCCCATCAAGGATAAAACACAACTAACTCATCTTCCTGAAAACAATTATGGAAAAAACGTGGAATACTAAGAAAGACAAAACAAAAGCCTCAATGACAAGTTTTTAATATATTTAATACGTTTTAATAATTTAATAATTACTATAGATCCATATTTCCAAAGTTCTACAGTACCTCTAGGCAGTCCTTCCATCTACCTCCAAGCAAGATACCACCTAGCAAATCAGAAAGAAGGGATGCTACTTCAAAGGCTGTTAAAACTATTCTACAGTATTTTTTAAAGATTTTATTTATTTATTTGGCAGACAGAGATCATAAGTAGGCAGAGAGGCAGGCAGAGAGAGATGGAAGCAGACTCCTTGCTGAGCAGAGAGCCTGATGTGGGGCTCGATTCCAGGACCCAGGCATCATGACCTGAGCTGAAGGTAGAGGCTTTAACCCACTGAGCCACCCAGGTTCCCCTATTTCACAGTCTTTACTGTTAACACCATCCAGAGTTTTAAGAACATCCTTAATATGAATTTTATTTATATCCTAAATGAAAGGTAAACCCTCATTTTTTTCTGCCCATAAGAGTAATAAAGGTGCTGGTATTCGTAATAGTTGACCTGTACCCTATGTTTAATCAAATATTACTATAGAAACATACACTGCCCTTAACAACTAGGAGTTAGAGTACCATTAAGAAAGGTTCATTCTATTATAATTTTGAGATTTTTTTAAAAAAGATTTTATGTATTCATTTGATAGAGATCACAAGTAGGCAGAGAAGCAGACAGAGAGAGAGAGAGAGAGAGGAGGAAGCAGGCTCCCCGCTGAGCAGAGAACCTGATGCGGGGCTCGATCCCAGGACTCTGAGATCATGACCTGAGCTGAAGGCAGAGTCTTTAACCCACTGAGCCACCCAGGTGCCCCAAGATTTTTTTTTTAAACAGTGATTTTGAACTTTTAAAAATTTTTTTAGATTTATTTATTAGAGAGGGAGAGAGTGAGTGTGTGTGTGGTAGAGGCAGAGTCTGAAGACAGAGAAACTCAAGCAGATTTCATGCTGAACGCGAAGCCAACACAGAGTGGGGTCTCGATCTCACCTTCCTAGTTGCTAATTTTATATGTCATGATTGAAAGTTCAACCCTTCCTCAACCGTGAAATAAAATATTTAGGTTAAGCCCAAAAATCTTTATAATTTTCTTCCTAGCAAGAATAACTTTGGTGTAGAATTTGAAATGTATGAACATTTCATGGATAAAGCTCAGGGGGAATGGTTTAAAACATTTTATTTGAGTTGGGCATAGAAGAGTGGATATGTACACCATCCTGGAAAAAAACTGGTACAGCCATCGAGATGTTTACCAGCTGAATATTGTGATATTTCCCTTAAAGAGTGCAGTTATTCAAACTAGTGATTGTATTTGTGGTTTCAATGTGCTAACTGTGGGACCACTGAGCTTTTGGCATAGCAGTGGTTCTCAGTATTGTAATCCAGAATCAGCAGCTTCAGCAACACATGGGAACCTGTTAGAAAGGCGAGTTCTCAGGCTCCGCCCACTGGGTCATGGGGTCTACCCACTGAATCAGAAATTCTGTGTGTGTGGCCAGCGATCTGTGTTTTGACTAGCCCTTCAGATGATTACAATGCATGCCCGGGCTTGAGAATCAGTGCTTTAGATGATAATTCTTTGCTTACCTGCTTCCACGTAAAATAGTGCTCACAGAGCATTCTCTCCTGTTAGAAAAAGAAGGGACAAGAGAAAGTGAGAACAAATAAGTAAGTAAAAGAATAAAGGAAAGAACACTGAGAGAATAAGGAAGAGAAAACTTGACCCTCATGTGTTGGTACAACTCTGCCAACAGTATTGAAAGGCTATTCGCTGACAGGGAAGCCACAAGTACCCGGACTAGTTTACAATTCATCAGTAAGGAAGGTAAGCAAATGATTTTTCAAGATCCTTTTCAGGGTTTGTTTTGTTTTGTTTTGTTTTGCTTTGTTTTAATTTTCACCTGAATCCCTGCTAGGGATTTGGTTTATGTTTTTTCTCCACTAAGTGCAGGTAGAAATCAGCTAGTCACCATCTGTGTAAGGATACTTAGAAAGTTCTGTCCCTCCCCACTTCCTACCCATTCATCAGTTGTTCAGCTTGAGTAAGAATTGTCCTCATCCTAGAAAAAGGAACACTCGTACTGTTGGCGGGAATGTTAACTGGTGCAGCCACTTTGAAAAACAGTATAGAGGTCCCTCAAAAAATTAAAAATAGTACTACCCTATGATCCAATAATCACACTACTAGATAGTTATCCAAAGAATACGAAAACACTTAATCCAAAAGGATATATGCACCCCTATGTTGATTGCAGCATTATTTATAATAGCCAAATTATAGGAAGAGCTCAAGCATCTATTGAGAGATGAATGGATAAAGAAGTGGTATGTATAGACAGTGGAATATTACTCAACCATAAAAAAGAGTGAAATCTTGCCATTTGCAACAACATAATTGGAGCTAGAGAGTATAACGCTAAGTGAAATAGATCATTCGGAGAAAGACAAATATCATAGGATTTCGCCCATATGTGGAATTTAAGAAACAAAACAAATGAACAAAAGAAAAAAAGAGAGAGTGAGACACAACCCAACAAAGAGTCTTAACTGTAGAAAACAAAATAAAAGTTCTCTAAGGGGAGGCAAGGAGGGTGGGGATGTGTGAAATAGGTGAAGGGGATTAAGAGTGCGCTTATCATGATGAGCCCTGAGTAATGGGTGGGTTTGTTGAATCATTATATTGTGCACCTGAGACTATTATAAGACTGGATGTTAACTATACTGTAATTAAGATTAAAAAGTCAAAAAGAAAGAAAGAAAGAAAGAAAGAAAGAAAGAAAGAAAGAAAGAAAGAAAGAAAGAAAGAGAGAGATTGTCCTTATCTTTCCACCTACACTCAGATTCTCCGCCAACCCCATTATCTGTCCAGGAGATACTTCTTTCACCACCAAGCATTTTGCCCTTGTTTTCAGAAGAAACCTTTGTGATTTGTCATTTAATTGTTCCTCTGACTCTCAGAAACCCCTAATGACACACAAAAAGGAATTGGTAAGATAGGAAGCTATGATTATATCTCCCTTTAGTCCTCCTCAAGACCCTAGTCTTGAGAGACACTCCATAATTCTTCATTAAATTGATTTTAATCATTTGATCTAAATAGTTTCCCCTTCCTGGTCATTTCTCCATCTTTAGCTGTGCTGACTCTACTTTGATTAAAGGAAGTGTTGCTTCATGATTTGTATATGACATAGTTCTGTCTACATAGAATTTATATGTATAAGAACATTCTGGATTAAGAAAAATCTATTGCTAGACTGAGAGACCTGATCAAACTTATATTAACTCCAACTCCTTTAAACTGTCTAATTCCTCTGTCTTAAACACTGTGGTTTTCAGGAATTTAAGCTGTGGAAGTATTTGCCGTAAGTTCTATTCTATAAGACTCAGTTTGGGACACTTTCTTAAGATGTTGAAATGATGCCCCTTTCCCTTTGTGTCATTCACCAGTTTAATGAGCCCACCCCCTCTTTAATGCCCAGTTAATATGAGAGGCTAAAGTGGTTGTGTCATCCACTGCCTGGGCACAGCCTGCAATGATATTTCATGCTGCCCTGGGGGTTGTAGAATCAGGTCACATTTTTTTTTTTTTAAACAATCTTGTGTAAAATAAATCTCGGCTTACTAGATTTATGTATATTACTTTATACTCTCAGGTTTGTTGCACAAAATCTTTGGAGACCCTTCAGTCTGTTATTTGTTGCTCTTTATAAGGCAATGTATTGTTCTTGTGGGGGCTTAATATATGCCTTTAAAATTTGTGGCTGTGTATTTGATAGAAATCTGGAGAGAGTGTCTCTTTCCCTTATACTAAGATAAGAACTTTCTAAATTTCAGTGGTTCTCAACCCTTGCGTATTCAACGATAAAACTTTATCTGAGGCAGAACCGTCTGTACATAAGATAGAACTATTTGTCACTAGTGCTGGATAAACCAGTTGTTTCTGTCCAATGCACTCAGCCAATTTTAATAGTGTTCTGCCTCTAAGTTTCCTGCCCTGAATTTCACATTCACTGTATTTGTAAAGATGGAAGAAAAAGAAGCTTTTTAGTTTGTGTGTGTGCCTGCGCGTGCCATCTATTACCAATCTCTTTCACCCATTTAATAAAGGAGTCACATTTTCTTTCTTTTTTCTCATTTACCTCTGGAAACCTCCAACTGCACTTGACCCTGCCATAAAGTCCTAGAAAAAGTATCCAGGAGTTTGAAAGGCAAGCAGTTCCCTAACATTCTAATCCATTTCAATTTTGCAGCACAATGAATACTGACAGTATAATAGAGACTTTAAAAACAAAGGTAAATCAAACTACGAATGCTGTAAGAATTTTTAATTTCACTAAACTCAGCAGGTGTAAGGAAGCATTTGCTTGTGTATTAGGCCTATCAAGTCATTATACATTGAAGAATTTAATCTGCTTGTATAACGCCTTGAGTGCACATCAGATTTTTAAACCATTATTTTAAAAAATGAAATACTACTTCAGATGTCTATGTTTCTCATAGGCATCTATGTATTCAAGTAATATGCTTTAGACTAATCAGGTTTGTGTAGAAAAAATCTGACTGCAACTTATAATATTTTTTTCTTGGATGGCTATAATAAATGTATCAGATCAAAGAATTGCATCCTTTTATTTTAATAACTGTCACCTGGGTTAAGAATTATGCTTAGCTTAAAAAATGCAAACAATACTACTACTTCTAAATTTATTTTGTTAATGAAGCCACTACATAAATTTAGCACTTTTTTTTTTTTATTAATTGCTCACACTGAAAAGGGCTAAATTCAGAATAACTCTCTGTTTCAAAGACCTAATTGCCAAGGACCTAGCCTTAATATTAACTAGGATAATTATTATGCAAAGCATACCCACCCAGAATGTTTGCATAGCTATCACAAGCGCTTTCATAAATGATGCTTTAATTAGTCTTAATTAGAATTTGTTTAAGTCAGCAGGGAATGCAGGGCCCGTGAAATGATGTATGTAATAAGCATCAGGCTCACTTTTTACTTGGGGAATAGAGCTGACAAAATCACATCACGTTAAATTGATTCAGTCAGAATTAAAATTCTTATGGTATTAATTAAATGGGGGATCTCATTAGCAGGCTGCAGGGTGACGGAACGACTCTTTGGCGACCAGATGTGAGGAAAGAAGCACTGAAGGAGAGTACCATTAGGCCAGAAAGTCGTCTTATTCTTAGGTATAGCCATGATAACATTCAGCTTGGGCCGTAGGTTGGCCATATGTATAATGTTAAGATACCAGGAACTTGGAACAATTTTTTTTAGGTCAGTTGACTTCTTCAAGCTTCAGTACCTTAATAAAAAATACAAAATAAAAAAATAAAAATCCTGTGCATCGAGAAACATAATTTTTATTTGACAAACCTCCTCAGTAAACTTGGGAATCCATAAATAATTACAATGGATGGATATGATCTTTGTTATTTAAATATATGTTTTCCTTAGTGAACATGAAATTTATTGAGAAATTATATCTGAGGTTCTTTCTTCATTTCTTACCTGTATTTCTTCTCATTGGTTCTACGATAACATTAAAAACATACCTTCTGTTTAAATAAAATACATGGTAGGGTATCGATTGATGCATTCACAGAGCCACTGGTGATTTTTCTTCTTTCTGCTATCAGATAAGGAAAGAAGGTGTACTTTGTTATTTATAAAACAGTTCTGAGTTTGCAAGTCTAGTCATGGATGGATGATATTTACTTCCAATTAGCATATGTTTTGTGAATGGCAAGGGGCATATGCTGCGGCTGTGTACACTTTTGGTCAATATTAACAATTTAAGGCTTTGGTTTTTTTTCTCTCAGCATTTGTAAAAATGAATATTTTTCTTACAAATGCTGAATGAGTAGAAAAATACTGAAGGTGAACCTTCCTATTCAAAGACATTGAGTTAGACAGCTGATATTTAACTATAGAAGAAGTGAGTCTTAATTATTATCCATAGGAAAACACGAGTTTTTCTTGGATACAGAGCTAAATCTTTATTTTTTAAAGATCTATTTATTTATTTATTCATTTATTTGAGAGAGAGAGAGAGCGAGCACGAGTGGGGAGGGCAGAGGGAGGGGGAGAATCTCACGCAGATTCCTCACTGAGGGCATGGCCCAGCAGGGGGCTTGAACTCATGCCCCTGAGATCAGCACCTGAGCCCAAAACCAAGAGTTGGATGCTTAACCGACTGTACTACCCAGCTTCACCCACAGCTAAATCTTAAAAGAAAAATCAGAAAGTTAGTTTGGTAGTTGGTGGAATTTAAAAATTGTACCCACTCACATTTTGGTGTAAATAAGTGAATTAATACATAAAAGTGTAGCAGCTACTGTCAGCCACCATATATTTGGGGGAAATCATTTTGATTTCCTCTAATTTTAAAAACAACTCCCATGTTTGAATGGTGGGAAATACCACGAGAAATATCAAGGAGAATGTCGACTATGGGTAGGGTATTTCTGGAGAAGAGAGGTATTCTTGCTTTTAAATAGAACCGTGAATTTCAGTCTCAAACATCAGTTTCCTCTCTCCAGTAATCCTTATTTTCATGGAAATAATTCATGTTGTGTCATTCGCCATTGCATTTGGACTTTTCTTTCCCCAAAATGAGGCATCAGAATTTAAAGACACAGTATAGATTGTTTTTAAAAAAGGGGAAAAAAGAACAGCATAAGACTGTCTCACTCCACTTTGAAATGTTTTGTATGTTTTATATTTTGACTTCCTATTCCACACCTTTCTGACAGGTTGTTGAGAGTTTAAGACATCACAACAATGACCAGCCATTCAAATCCTGAGAACATTTAAGAAAGTCAAAACACGCATGCCAATGCCTTTTCAGCGTAGTGTAACAAATGAAAATACACTTCTGTAGCCATTTATTTTTTAAAACCTCCTTCTGGAATTGGTTTAACAAAGACAAAATTGATCTAACATCAGGTCATTTCTGCCGGTCAACACAAAGAAAGAAAATGCACATTCATTTCTTGGGGGATCCTTTTTGCGAAGTTGTAGTTGCTGTTATGCAGAATAAGCATTATGGAGCATAGCGTCTCTTAACCATTTCTAATACTGCGTCCAGTGCCGCATTCTCCAATGTGTTACATGGCATCTGTCCCTACCACACTGGTGTCTGCACCAATGAGTAAATACAGTGAGTAAATACACATATTAAGATAATCTGCAAATGGCCAGCCTTGAAATGAATTCTGTTTGGGATCCTAGGAATTTATATGAGATCTGTGTGTTTCAATATCCTTCTATAGATTTTTTTTTTTTTAATGTCCAAACCAGTAATCCTAATTTGGAGCTATGATCATTCACGAGAGAACAACCACAACCAAACCAAAGCAGCAAATTCCAACACATTCTATTTGGGAAACTGGCTTTCTCGTGGCTATTTTTCTTCTTGCGGGGGAAAATATATATGCTTAGAGCCAACTCCTGTTTTCCTTGCCCTTAGCAACAGACAAACCTATGCTAAGCCTTTTTACAGCCTAAAGAAATATGGTAAGGAGATTACATAAACATTCAGAAAAATAAATTATTAACCCCAAGCCTTCTAAAGGCACAGAAAAGGGACAGCCTCTGTGGAATGCAATGGTTTTGATTTAGGTAAGGCCTGCTGGCCAATATTCAATTCCATTTGTAAAATTAACAGCTTCTCCATGAATTGAATGTGTTTAAACTTAGAAACATCTCCTTACTCCATCAGGAGGATATGGTGTGGGATATAGTATGAGTATAGGATTTAGAATTCATTCATCAGGACACTGGCCCTTCCACCCAGGAGCTTTGAGACATTTGGGGATCATGTAAGCTCTCTACCTTTGATGAAGAATGAACGCTTGTCCCGGCCCTTAAGCTGTACTCCATGAGGGCAGTGACGAGATGTCAAGCTTCACCAGAGCCCCAAAGAGCATGTTGCTTAATAAATGTTTGTTGAAGGAATAAAACAGTAAATCAAATCTCCTTACATACAAAATGACAAAAGAAAAAAAAACAGTTTTATATTTAACAACTCTCAGATCATTTCTGGAGAGCAGTCTGTGTTACAGGAGGGGGAGAAACATAGGCACTCAAACAATAGGAAATACTATTTTGCACAAAACGGCAAAACCAAAAGGGGTATCAAAAATGAACTCATTAAACCTAGGGAGAATTGTTGCCTGCTATTTACTATCATCTAACTCAAACTTAGGGATAACATCAGAGTTCCTGTTGTCATTTGAGGGAACAACGGAAAATTTAGAATACTGAGAAATTTGTCTTCCTCATGAAAAATCTGCTGGGAGCATTTCATTTCTTTGAACACTTTTTTCAAGATTTTTCTTGAAGTAAATTTAATCTTTTAAGATAGCATGGCTAGGGGCACCCGAGTGGCTCAGGTGGTTAAGCGTCTGCTTTTGGCTCCCATCATGATCCCAGGGTCTTGGGATGGAGCCTTGCATCAGACTCCCTGCTCAGCTGGAAGCCTGTTTCTCCCTCTCCCTCTGTGCTCCCCTTTGGGCACGCACACGCACGCACACACACACTCTCTCTCTCTCTGTCTTAAATAAATACATTAAACATTTTTTTTTTAAAAGATGGCATAGCTAAATTCCATCTTAAATTAAGTTACTAGACCAGATAGAGATCAGACAACATGATTTTTATTTAGAAAGCTGGGAAAGAAAGAAAAATCATGCCTGTGTGATTCTTGAAATTATGCAGACAAGAGTGGGAAGGGCATTTTGATTTGACGGATTAAAGCTAGATCAGAAATCATGATATTGTCTCGGTGATCCTAGGTTAAGTTCCTTATCTGCCACCGCTTCCACTGTTGCTCAGTGGTTATAAACAATCCTTGTTCTTGAACTCCCAGGGATGTATAAAAGTCATATGGTGATATTTTAAATAGCATTCATGGTCTTAGGATAAGGGCCAAATAAGAAGGCCAGGAAGGCAAGGAATGGCTATAGGAGCTTAACTATATTTCATTACCACTTCTTAAAAGAGGAGCTTTTCATTTCTGGTACCACAGTCCCTATCAGCTGTTATATTCTGGGCTTTTAACAGCCCAGTCTAGTCTTAGTTATATTGAATTACATATTTCTGTTTTATGTCCCAAACTGCTCCCCAAACATGTAATTCTTTCATAGAAGAATGTACACACAACATCTTTGTGTAAGCTGAAGTTTTATGGAGAATTCAGTCATCCAGTCACAGACCGGGTGACTGAATTTTTGATGTTTGAACGCCAACAGCTTTCAGTCTCCACACCTTCCTCTCTCCCTTCTAGTCCACATCAGGACGGGCTTTAAGAAAGCTCCCTGGGTTTCTGCTTTGACACTGGAGGGATGTTCCAACCAAGCCAGCCCCAGCCAGCCCACACAGGACCCTCCCCTCAGCCTTATTCCTTAATCAACTTTAATAAAACCCTAGGGCAAGGTCCTTTCTCTGCTCCTTGATCCATTTTCAGGCCAGCCCGGGAGGCAGCCCGATGTTCCCCTGTGTTCCCTGTGTTCCCTGTTAGGGGATGCATGGCATCATCAGTCTCAACATCCCAGCCAAATCTTGGGAGTATGAGTCCGTCCTGCGGGGGAGGGGTGATCACAACCCCAGTCAAATAGGCATCCTTGCCACAGACAGAGGTTCAGCTAAAAATGGAGAATAAGGATCTGTTTGTTTATTTGTTTGTTTTAATGCGCTGTGCTTTTTCTCTGTGATTTCTTTCAGACCCTGGATGCCCTGTGGACCAACAGCTCTGTAATAGACCAAAAAGGTCTAGATATTGATATGATTAAGAATATCAACAGCAGGGGCAGAGGTTAGGAGGAAAACTTGAAGGGCTATCAAGTCCCATTTCTTCAGGGCATAAGTTGGTTTCCAGCTGGGATCAGAAATTTTCCCTAGTGATGTAGCGCTGCCTAATTAGCTGCATTAGGAAAGACTCAGCCTTTCTCTGAGCGCTAGCCTCAGTTGGAGACAGGAAACTCACCTACTTCAGTGGTAAGGCTGGAACACTTAATTAATTAATGGTGGCAGCGTATTTATGATCTTGGGATAAAAGTGCTATACGAGTGAAAGTACCACCGTATTCCTTCCTATTGCTATTGGGAAACACGAGTCACTTTGGCAAATTAGTGAATCCAAATTGAAACATATTTTGCCCTCCCCCCCACAGATTGATGGATTATGAATACCTTCAGAATTTCTTTCCTTTCTATTAACTCTAAAAACTTGGGTTAGTTTTGTGAAATATGACTTAGATTTACTATTGAATTCAATGCTCGCGGAATAAGGCTTCAAGGTGTAATTACATGATCATATTATAGAGAACACAGTTATTTCCTGTAACAAAGGATGTGGAGAGGAGAATGGGGAAAGATTCTTAATCCAGTAATGAAAATTCTCCTCCTCTATATGGATAAGGGTTCAGAGTAATGATGAGGTGACTGAATGAAATTAGGAGACAGGGCTAACTATTTCACTCAGAACACCTCTCTCTTGGTTTTCTGTGAAGTCTGTGTATGGATAGGAACAAACGGTTCAGCTGAACTACTGAAGAAATAAATAAAGAAATAAACTACTGAAGAAATAAAGAGATAGATCCACACCAAGCTCTGTATTGATAACGAAGGCAGGAAGAAGTCAAGTCATTAGGAAACCCTGAAGCGAGAAATCAGACAGTGGCTCTGGCACATGGGATTATGAGTGGGACGACATTAAGACATGTAAATAGAATGAAGCATACGTTTGAAAAGGCAGACCATTTATATGGTCTTTCTCCTTATTTCATAGTGATCTTAAATAGAGAAATGCAGGATTAAAGTTCTTTCCCCGTTTAAGTTTTCCTCTAAATATCTTGTCTCTGCTGTGTGAACTCATCTCCCAATCTCAGCTGTTCTGTGACTGTGCCCTGAATGCAGAAAGAGAACCACATTTTTCACTCACATTTTTTTTTTCCTCACAGAAATATAGCACGAAAATACATTTGTGCTGGGTTACTTCCCCGGGTTTTAAACTCCCTGGTACCAGAAAGGGACTTAGCAGTCAGAGGGGCCCCCCAAATGTGTCGATCTACAGTGTAAAGCACAATTGATGAAGATTCAGCAGAAGAAGGCTTTAGAGGAAATGATAAGTATGAAAAGAAAACCATTTTCTAAAGTGCCCAAAGCAATTACCACTTGCACTTTGACCTTCTCAATTTTTGTAAGTAGTAGTAGGAAAGAAATGCCTGAACAAAAGCTTTGCAGAGTGAAGACTTGGGTCAGATAAGGAATTCAGCCAGAGGATAACCAACTATCAAGATGCTTTCTGGGTCTTAGGAAATAGGATATTCCTTCACAGGATGGTTTCATAATGTTCACTGTCCTTTGGCAGTTCAGGGAGTGGTTCAAGCTTATGCGAGACAGTGCTGTTAATTTAAAAAAGGAGATTTCTTGCTCTTCTTTCCATTTCTAAGCCTCTATCTTCATAGAACATGAAAAAAGGTGGTATAAATAATCTGGCTTGTCCAGTCAAAAACCTCCTTTACATCTACAGGGAAAGTTCCTAGCACAGAGGCCCCATTATCACGCAAGCTACTGACCCTTAAGAGCGTAGTTCATTTCTTTCTGCCTAAATATGATTTAGAACCATCTCCTATTTATGTTTGCACTTGTCTCAGTCTCTGTGTTTGTCTACATATTGTTCATTATGAAAAAAGTATAAAACATTTGTATATGTAACATATTATGTATTTATGAGAATATCATGGATATGCATACACATATGTCTCTTTGGCCCAGTTAAAATTCAGGAAATGATTCCCACATCTTGAACAAAGTATGTATGTTGGAGGTCATTTGTGAAGTTTAGCATAGAGCAGACTTTGTATAGTGAGAATTTTCTATGTTTGGGAAGGAGAGCAAGAAAATACAGTGAAATAACCAACCAACCAACAATCCCATGGGTAGTCCCCCCAAATCCTTTCAGACTAATTGGTTGTTAACCTGACCCTCGTACTTCACTGTCTGAAAATATTTGGGACAGCACCAGCTAATGCAGTATCAGCGGTACTCAGTTTTATTGCCAAGTGATATAGGAGAAAAAAAAATCCAAGAGTATAAAGAAAGAAGATTAAAAAGTTGCATGGGTTGGGCCTATACCGCCTGACTTCCTTTGTGATGCAAACCTATTAAACATCCTTAAATTGAGTTACTATCACTAGCATCTGAGAAGTCAGTGATCCTATATGCCATGTAGGTTTTGGTGGGGGAGGGGCCGTACCTTCATGAATCATCTGTGTTGTGAAGAAGGGAAAACTGGAGTGTGAAACATTTGGAACAAAGACGAAAAAGGATACAGGGACTCTGATCTTAGGGGGATAAAAAAGCTGGTGAGAAAGATGCTAATCGCTGATGTTGAGAAAATACTTCCGTACGATTGTTTGCTCTTTACAATTGTTTGTTTACTAAAGTCCACGTCTGCCGAGGCGAATGGGGCAAATAATAAATAATAACCTTCAGGACCCTAAGTGACCTATAGTCATCAATCTATGAATGAATCATCAAACGTTTGTGAAGGAGACATGGCTCTTACCTGCAGGGATATTAAAATTCAGTTAGGGAACGAAGATCCAGGCATGAGTAGTTTCAGGTCTCTGAGGTATTATGTGATAACTTCTAAGGGAACCTGAGCTTTTCAGATCAGCTCACACTAAAATCTATGCATGGATCCCATGAACTCAGTGGCTCCACTCCTACCTATCCTACCTACCTCTCCCCCATGACTTAGGGCATAAACTCAAGCAGCTCTTCCTCACAGGAAAGCCCCCAGAGAGTTCCTCAGACGTGCGCTCATGAACTGTCCATTCATGTTTTCTTCTCCAGTTTCCTCATGGAGCCCACGAGACTCTTGAAAAACAGTCTCACCTCTTCCAGGGGCTGCCGGGGCCTTCCTTGAGATTACTCAACTTTTGAATGCCACCAACTGCTCCTTCTTAGAGTATAAGGGTTGTACAATGGTCAGCAGAATAGGTGGAGAGAAGACACAGTCCCCATTTCGTGTCATTCAGAGCCACATCAGCCTGAAAAGTGGCCCTACTTGAGTCCTACATTTCCTAAGACCACTCTTGAAAATATCTCCGTAAATTTCCAATTCTAACTGCTGTGAACGTGAGGGGTTTCTGGGACCACATGAAATTAGACTCAATGTTCTTGCCTTTACCATTTATGATTTTTTACATATTTCTGTGTCCCAAGTGCCAGGTCTCCTTACTTCTTTGATCCGAAATAAAACCCTCACACATGTTAAGCCATGCAAATACCATATTGCCGAAGGGGGGTGGGGTTGTGTCCACATCTCCTCAGCCTCTACTGTGCTTCAGCTCAGCCATGCCCTGAACTCTCCTCACACAATAAACGAATTCAGGGATGGGGGGTGGAAACTTTCTCTGGCCTGGCGTGGTCACACCAGAAAAGGAAAAACAGGTGGCACTTGATTTTTGCTGTGAATATAATGAGAATTCTATAGGAGGGAAGGAAAAGGAAGAGCACAGCAGGTTTTTTTACTTGAAAGTAAAAGGGGGCTATCATGAATATTTTGAGGCTAGCTTTATTCCTGCTACAGGACCCGGGCGTCCATTTCCTCAGCTGCCAGGAGGGCTAGCTGCTGAGATTCATACTGAGTTCTTATCCAGGACTTGCCCTCAGCTCCAGGGAACTGTGTCACCCAAGGTCTGAGCCCCTTTCAAGAAACAACCTGTATGCAGTGATTGGTTAATGTGAAGGAACAAAGCCAGTGTTCTCTATTCAGTGTGAGACAGCTCTGCAGGCCAGCCCTGCAGTCCAGCCCCACTCCAGAGCTCCAAGAGGATTTCATGGAGATCTCTGTGACAACCAGATCACCTCTTTCTTCACCTGCTTCTTCCTTTGCCTGATCTTCCGATCACTGCCTTACAGATGTTCCCAGAGCCCTTTCCCTTAAAATCGCTGTATGTTGATCCCAGTCTCACAGTCTGTTCTGCAGGAAAGCCGCCCAAGAAAAAGGAGAAATCAAGTAAGATTTTTCAGGGGACAATGAATTTTTCAAGCTAGCTAGAGTAGAAGTTTAGTTAGGGTTGGTAGTTTGGGATGTAGAGCTTGAAGAGAAGGTTTGCAGGGAGGCCCTTGAACACCCGGCTCTAGGATTAGGAGTTAATCTTAGAGGAACCAGGTCAGTAAATAGGCGGCCTCTGAACTCGCAGCAGCTTCTCCATCCTATCCCTGGAGAGTGCTCTCTTCCTTCTAGCTGATTCGAAAATCCTTCTCTAGGCTGAGAACCAGTCTGATTCATGTGTCATGGAACCTGCACCCATCCCAGCCATACATTTTTAGAAACAATGGAGTATCATTCTAATTTCTAATAACTTCTTACCCATTGAGACTTGAGACATGTTTGTTAATCAAGAGTGTTTTTCCAATGATCATCTGATATACAAATTTTTTAAATGATTCTTTAAAAAAAAAAAGAAATTTAAGATTATTTATTTATTTGTTTGACAGAGAGAGAGTGAAAAAGGAAACACAAGCAGGGGAGAGGGAGAGGGAAAAGCAAGCTTCCCGCTGAGCAGGAAGCCTGACTTGGGGCTCAATCCCAAGACCCTGGGATCGTGACCCAAGCCAAAGGCAGATGCTTAACCACTGAGCCACCCAGGTGCCCCTGATATACAAATTTTAATGCTACCCTGAGGTGGAAATTAAAGGCATGGAGAGCAAAGGAATTCATGTAAATACTGAGCATACATCCACTATTAGGGACTGAAATCTCTTTTGGAAGACCACTTGTTTGAGAATGTATTCAAATAGGCTGGCTCTTCGTAGGCTACCCTTTTATAAATAATCTCATCAGATAGGATAACACACATATAGGTCGAATAAATAATAGGATTTTTAAAATATACCAAATGATGATATTTGGTTTGGCGTAAAATGTCACATTTTCAATTTGGTTCTCCACTATGCCACACTTAATTCCTACACTGCAGCAACATGAATGTCTCTGTAGTCTTAGTAAGCACATCTTCATTATGGGGAGGGAGGGGGCAGGGAGGGAGGGTCTGCGCCTTGATGTACAGAATTGCATTACTTGAGAAATGTGATCATGCCACCTCTGTCCAAAATACACTTCATTATTATTCTTAGTTCCTGCCTTTGGCTCTCAAAAAAGAAAGAGTCAGTCTATTTTTATATAGCTTTATATTGGTGCTTCTGATATAAGTTGGATTTCAACCAAAGAAATGAAGCAAACATTTACAATCGCATTCAGATTTCCATGGCCTAAAAGATGTCTTATGCGTGGCGAATTTTCATCTTTCTCTGTCGTGAGACTGTAGCTGGAGGAAACAATGGTAAAAGGGTCAGCAACTTCAGTTTACTTAGAACATCTGTCATGATTTTATCTCTTGCTTCATATTGTACATGTAGCCTGAAATGCAGAAGGAATCCTGGGCAGACCATCAAGAAAAATCACAACTTAAAAAAAAAAAATGCATGAAAAGAACATTCTTCCTTATCAGACATTGTCTAAGCCATGTGTATGTGGGTGGCTGATGTGTTTGCACCAGAAAGAGAGAGAGAGAGAGAGAGAGAGAGACACTGAAAGTGCAGTCTCCTAGCTGTTTCCACTGATCATCATGTCAGCTGACAAAAAAAGACCAGCAAGGTACCCAGTGAACTTTGAGGAACGCTTTATCTTTGATTCAGTTTCACATGGAACTTTATTTTTATTTTATATTGTTAGGGGCCTCTTGATTTCTTACAATAGCAAACACGTCATTTTTTTCAAAATGTAGCTATTGTAAATGCCTTATTTATTTTAATCACAAGCAAGCTAACTAAAAGTGAGTCCACACATAAGGCAAAGAGATGTTATTAGAATTCACCTACTAAAAGCCTTCCACTTTGCATTTTTTTATATACACCATTTTGATACATCTGATAATTCAGTACCAGGCCTCAACAAAGGAGAACAATCAAATAATGAGGAAGGGAGTCTTGCCACTGGATGACTTAATCATAACAACAAACCGCTCATCAAACAACTCAAACCAACTCATTTAGTGGCCTAAGGGGCATCTTTTTATGCCAGAATCGAATAGTAAGTACTGTTAATGATACTGATGGGGAGAGTCAGAAAGACTCAATTAGTTTCTATCTCTGTGCTCAAGAAAGCAGGATTTTAAGATATTTTAGAAAAATCTAAACAAATTTCTTAGAGAAAAACAATATGGAGCTCAAAACCACAAATAGTATCTGGAAATTCCACTATAGCAGAAAGATGGTGATTCCAAGAAATATAAATAGTACAGGCAATATTGTCCAGAAATACATACTAAACTTGAGGACATGTGCATTGTCCATAACTCTGCATTCACCCAAGAGCACAGAAAATATAGTTACCAAAACACACAGGCACACACAGCATCAACACACACCAACTCAAGAAGAAAATGTATGCTTTCTTCTGAATGTGATTTCCAAGGTGCTCACTGAATCTCGGTATTTGTCCTGTGAGGCAGTTACCAGCTCTCTCTCTTTTTTTTCTTTTTAAAGATTTTATTTATTTATTTGATAGAGGGAGAGAGATCACAAGTAGGCAGAGAGGCAGGCAGAGAGAGAGGGGGAAGCAGGCTCCCCGCTGAGCAGAGAGCCCCATGCAGGGCTCAATCCCAGGGCCCCGAGATCATGACCCAAGCTGAAGGCAATGGCTTAACCCACTGAGCCACGAAGGTGCTCTCTTTTAAAAGCAACTCTTAGAGAATTGCACCCAAGTTGATGATTTCATACTGAAAAAAAAAAAAAAAAAAAAATCTCCTCTTGTCCAAAATATTAAGTGGAAGAGATCATCTTTTTCTGGAGTTCTAAACCCTGTATGGTGAAGTCCATCTCATTTTACTTTTTATTTTTATTTATTTATTTTTTACTTTTTAAGATTTTATTTATTTATTTGACAGAGAGAGACACAAGGAGGGGGAGTAGGAGAGGAGAAGCAGGCTTCCCGCAGAGCAGGGAGCCGGATGCGGGGCTCCATCCCAAGACTCCATCCCAGTACTCTGGGATCTTGACTAGGTCGAAGGCAGCGGCTTCACGACTGAACTACCCAGGCGTTCTCCCCCACCCCAATTTTACTTCTTAATAAAACAACAACAACAACAAAATAACATTTATTTACCAGGATTTTCTGCCTGAGTGTGCTGTGGCTGTCCTGCAGAAACCAAATCTGCTGAGCTGGCGTCTAGGTTCATTCCTTCAAAATTGGAGATGTGTTGTTTTGTTTTTCCTGTAGTTAAAGGTCAGTACATTTTTTAAAATAATATTTTACAGAAATACAAAATAATAATAATGTCACTTACAAAGTTATAGATGTTTAGGAGGGAATGGGGTAATTATATAAAAAAGAAAAGAACAGGAGGTGGTGTTTTTTCCCTAAATGTGCAAAAATATCCCAGGGAACTTTGGTACTGGGCACAAACATCTTGGCGCAGGGTTATTTGGAAGGCTCCTTCCTCTTCTTTTCTCATTCCTGATTACCACTTCCTCGGCTGCACTCTGTTTTCTGTTTTCCTGAGCAGCGTTGGACTAAGAGACTAGCTTTTAGTTTTTGAAAACACGACCAGCAGTAAAAAGATGGGGATAAACTTTCCCACTCTAGGCAAATCTTCCACCCGGCAGATATTTTAAGACTTCACAGACTGAGTACTTCTCTCTTTTCTCTTTCTCTCTTTTTTTTTTTTTTTTAAACCTAGTCCAAACCTACTAAAACATTCACCACGGCTGCTGCCTAATGCATTTATTCATGGCCTCTATATATTCTCCTCTATAACCTCTTCCTTCATGTCTTCATTTTAATAATATTGCTTATGTGAAAATTGCTGGATAAATTATTCAATTTTTTTCTATTATCCAGTATATCTGCAATAAAACTGATAAACTATCTCTGTAAATACATTTATAATAATTTAAGTTAGTCTTCTCTGCGTATTTGTCTATCTGCCTGCCTGTCTTTCTTTATCTAGCTCTTTAGGCTCCCTTCTCAAGACTTTGGCTAGGGTGGGCTGGAAGTACTTTGTTTCTGTTTGTTATATAATGAAGACAAGCTGCTAAGTAGATGCAAATGCTAATTCTATAGTTACTTTTCATTTCACATGAAATTTCATTAGTGTTAAGTATGGAAAATTAATTACTCCTTAATCACAAGTCCACAGAACTTAATCACCAACTACAAATAACTATGTTAAAGGGTAATGTTATGGATTAAACATAGATCAACAAAGCAGACAAGTTTTGCATTAAGGCCAAAATTTAGGTGGGTATTCATGACCTCTAGATGCTAATAAAAAAATAGGTACTATCTCTGTGCTAGAACAATATTTTTCAAGTGTTTAGTTTCTCTCTCTCTCTCTCTCTATATATATATAAGTTCTGTATATATTGAGAGAGACACTGAATGTATATATATATGTGTGTGTGTATGTGTACACATATGTCATGTCATATATATATGTGTGTGTGTGTGTGTATCTATATCTATATCTATATATATTTGTATTTTCTTTTGATCAAACTCAGGAGATAAAATATGATAAAATAATCCCTCAAATTGTTTCCAGTTGTCTAGAGAAGATGGACAAGTAAAAAGAGAAGATTAACACTTCAATTAGGACTCTTCGCAGATCTTTTGAAAGGGTAACAGAAGGTGCAGCTGAATGAAACTTTGGGTGGTTTGTAAAAATTCACGGGACACAGGATGTTCAACAGAAACCCTTGAATCAATATTTACTCACATCTTCCCTTATTTATCTTTTCTCCACTCTCCTCCACTCTCTCCAGTGAGACTTACATATATATTTTTAATGACCAAATCAGTGATGTGCTGTTGGGAGCTGGTGAGGGTCTGTTGGTAGCATCTCTTCCCAACTCTGAATTCAGCAACATGTTAATTAATTACTTGAAATTGTTAATGGTGATAGTATTTACACCATGAGAATTGGTAAATACTATTAAGCAGGGTTTAAAAAAAAAATTATTCCAAAGAGCAGGCTGTTAAACATTTATCAGCATACCACTTGGCCAGGAAATGTATCATTCCTTGAATCTACTGGAAAACTAGTGAAGGATAATGAGACAAGATATTCTTCCAATATCTCTAAGGTATGGTCCATGATAAAGCAGAAGTTAGAATTATAAGTAAGACACTATCTTTGCTTTCTTAGAAATTACAGTAGGGAGGATAAATCATCAATCTACCTCAGGACCAAATCAGTTTAAAAAGTTCAAGAGAAGAAAGGAAGGCATCCTAGAAGGACTGCTCTAAAAATGCATTTCAGTGGTTGGTCTTTGGATGATTGTTGGGTCATTAGGGCCCTATAGTTACTGTCATGTAAAGTCAGCGGGTCACTCAAGCAAGAGTGTTATTTTGGGGGATAAAGTTTCTCAGAGAGTTTTTATTAACATGTCATCTTTCTGTGGAGATTCTACCCAATGTTAACAATAGGAACAGTGTAACATAGTGTTTTAAGAATGTTCACATAGGTCTCTGAGTGCCTTGGTTCATATACTCCATTATTATACAATACTGAGAAAGTTATATTAGTTATAAAGTTATAAAGTTATATTAACTCTGCTTCACATTTTTAAAAAAGATTTTATTTATTTATTTGACAGAGATCACAAGTAGGCAGAGAGGCAGGCAGAGAGAGAGGAAGGGAAGCAGGCTCCCTGCTGAGCAGAGAGCCCGATGCGGGGCTCGATCCCAGGACCCTGAGATCATGACCTGAGCCGAAGGCAGAGGCTTAAACCACTGAGTCACCCAGGCGCCCCACATTTTTTTTTTTTAAAGTTAGAATAGCAATAGTACTTGAATCCTAGAATATTTTGAAGAATAATTAAAGATATGAAAACACTCAGGACCTGTCTGGCATGTCCTCTATACTCAAATGTTATCTATTGTCTTTATTAACACATACTCACAAGGACTAGCAGCCTCCACAAAATGGACTAAGCATGATCCAATCCTATCATTATGAATACTTTTCAGACCTTTCAGAAGTCCTTGTTCATCCTTGAGCTTGACAAATACAAAGAGTAATCATAGCATATTGGGCATTTGCCCAGTTTCTCTATAATAATCCTTGAATATTTGTGATACTATCTTTATCTTTTTCTAGCATTATGAAAAAGTACAGTAGACAGGAATTTGCTTGCATTGTTAGATTTACCCAATCAATGAGAGGGGAAAGTCACAGATCTGGAAGTATGATGAGGCTGACCTCATAATATGATATTTTAAAAATATAAGGGTGACATATTTTAGAAAGACACAAGCTCTTAAAAAAAGTCCTCGGACTTGTCCCTTACCTCACTGGTCAGAGGGTTATTCACCCCCTGCCAGTTCCTATGAAGTCCTTGTTTAAAAGCAATAGAGAAAAAGTGACCTTTCCACACAGAATGCTTATTTCACTTCCAGTTCTGCTGCTTCTCTTCCAGGAACCCTGCTGTAAGGCCTGCTCACAGCTACACATGTGGCAGGAGCTGCAGTCATCCCTGAGACACAATGTAGACACTTACAGCGATTAGTGAATCCTTAACAAAATTCCTTGGCAATGAAAACCTGCTACAGAGGGCCTAAATCCTAAAACCCAAGAACCAAAAATCAACTCTGTAAGAGCCTATACCACTATGCACACATACCACACGTACATTCATGGAGTGATGTTTGGATGGAAACTGGGAAGAACAGAAAGTGAGCAGAGTTCTTCTATGCAGTTTTAAAAGTCTTGGACTGTTATGAAAACCACTAGGAATATACCTGGACGCCACAGTATAGATAAACAGGACCTAGGTTGTGCCTGGGTGGCTCAGTCAGTTGAGCATCTGACTCTTGATCTCAGTTCAGGTTTTGATCTCACGGTCATGGGTTCAAGTCCTGTGTTGGACTCCATGGACTTAAAAAAACAAAAAAAACAAAACAGGACCAATGTTTTAATTCTAGCACTATTTCTCATTTGCCAAGATGTGCAAAGAACTGGATTTTGTTTTCTTTTCTTTGGGGTATTGAGCCAGATACATGGTTTTCAAACTGTGTTCCAAGAAGCTCTCGGCACCCAACAGAGGAATCTCAGGGATGGTAGTCTGGGGGTGGCAATACCAGCACTCAGAAGTCCAGGTCGCCCATCCCTGCCCACCGCTTGTCAGTTTTACAGATTAAATATTTACAAGTTTTTTTTATATGTTATGCTTAATTTGAAAAAATATCACTGGTTAAGAGTTGAAAACCATCAACCTGGTTCAGCCTTAAAGATTAGAGACTTCTTCTTTACATTTTCCCATCACTAGTTTAGTGGGTGATACTTCACTTAATACTCAAAATTAGCTCATACAACTTAGATAACCTGGATGCACAATTACTTAGAACTTAGATTACTCTATAAACTTCTGATAAAATAAAAAAAAAGTGAGGTGAATATTCAGTAGGGTTGAGATCTTTTCAATACTTGAAATGTTATAAGTGAACAAGGGAAAAATATTATCTTCCTTTAGTTGTAAGGCATCTCTCATTTCATTCCCCTTTTCCATCTGATGTGGTTTATCACAGAATTCCATACTGGAAAGTACCTTAAGGAACCTACCATTTTACAGAAGAGTGACGAGAGGGTTATTCAACGTGCTCAAGAATGTATTCTGTGTCCCGGGTTCTTTCCTGTGTGTCATACACTTTTGCCAAAGAAGAAACACACAGGCTACCTGAGGCAGCCAGATGGAGAGTCTTAATACTATTTTCCCCACTTTTCTTTCTGCGTCTGCCTCTCTCTTTCTCTCCCTCTTTCCCTCCTTCTTCCTCTTTCCTTCTTTCCTTCATTTACTAAACAATTTTTGAACTTCTACTAGGTGCTCAGCACTCTATCTGTACTGGGAGTTTGCAGTTATGTAAGACCTAGTACTTGTCTTATGAAATAGCGTAGAAGAGACAAACAAGTAAACCGCTTACATGAGTCTAGAGTGCTAGGTCCTATCAAAGGAAATACTCAACAGCGCTGTTGAAGCAAGAAGTAAGACTTTCAAATCAGAGAGGTCGTCAGGGGTGGTCATGGAGAAAGTGGCACTTGGAATTCGACATTTTGAAGAATGAATAGAAACTGGGTAGACAAGTGGTGTCTAGGGGCCTGTATATGTGTGGGTAGGAGGTAGTGATCTGGGATGTAATAGGCCTGCCTGGAGGTTTTGCTGCATATCAAAGTTCAAGAACCACCGTGACTAGCTGTTACCCTAGTGGTTAAGAGCATGGACTCCAGAATCAGGCAGACAGGTCTTGAAATTCTGGCTCTTCTACTAAATAGAGGTGATCTTGGGCAATTAGCTTCTCTGAACTTTAGTTTCCACATTTGTAGGATGGAGATAAGCTTGTTTCCTACTGCATAGGGTGGTTGTAGAGATTCAGTGAGATCATTCATTCATTCAGTCAGTCATTCGGTCTTACTCACTGGGCTTCCTCCCAGATGTTCTTTCCAGCACTGGAGATTTAATGGTGAATAAAAGAGACAGATCTTTACTTGGAAGTTGGGGGGAGATGGAGACTCATCATCCAGTCTGTCTGGCTCATAGGAAGCTCTCAATAAACATTATTTGTGATGAGTATTAGCTAATCTTTTCTTTGAATCTGAATTCAAAAGCAATACCATTTTCAATGTTTACAATTCAACTTTTGGAAACGTTAAAATCAATATAGGTCGGGCTAGAACAGGGTTTTTTTTTTTGTTTGTTTGTTTGTTTGTTTGTTTTTTTAAAGGCAAAAAACCCTCTAGCTCTTAGAAACAAAAACAACCTAGAGACTAATTTATGAATATGAAACTACCACTGACTTCAAGAGAACACGTCACCTGGACAGGAATGGAGACACACTCGGGACTGGAGTTCAGGCCATTCTGAAATACCGCATTTGTAAAGGCTTTAGAACACCCCAAAGTTTCTGTCCTACTGCCTGCTGACCACATTAAAAAAAAAAAAATGAGCAGTTCCAATATTAAATGCTGCTGGACAATGCTCTGTGTTC
Source organism: Mustela erminea (assembly GCF_009829155.1). Lineage (NCBI taxonomy): Eukaryota > Metazoa > Chordata > Mammalia > Carnivora > Mustelidae > Mustela > Mustela erminea. The sequence goes on from NC_045621.1 coordinate 53,767,696, forward strand.
GACGGAGGAGAGCAATTTTCTGGGTGTCCAGGAAAAGCGGCTACAACTTTTTTTTTTTTTTTAGTTTTTTATTTTTTATAAACATATATTTTTATCCCCAGGGGTACAGGTCCGTGATTCGCCAGGTCCACACACCCCACAGCACTCACCAAAGCACACACCCTCCCCAATGTCCATAACCCCACCCCCTTCTCCCAACCCCCCTCCCCCCAGCAACCCTCAGTTTGTTTTGTGAGATTAAGAGTCACTTATGGTTTGTCTCCCTCCCAATCCCATCTTGGCTACAACTTTCTTAACAGCCTCTCTCATCCGGTGATGGAGGCCTAATCATTTAAATAAAAAAAAGGGCAGAGAAAACGCTGAGAGGCAGTTTGATCTAAGTCAACCTTTTCAAATGACTACACTAATTTTAAACATGTGAATTTAACTGTATGTTTGCCCCTCTATAAACAGGGCGAACAAACAGTATATCATTTTTACACTTGAACTGTATTATGATTTTAATGCAGGCTCAGGTGAGGTGAGGTCAGAAGATACAATTAAATGGATCTGGTACCAGCTGGAGATTAGGCTCTCTTTAACCATGCTTGGGTGATTTATCCATCAACAACTCATGTACTGCTCCATAAAAATTGATATCTGTTTAAAAAGAGGTATTAAAATACAGTGTACTTTTAAAATTAGAGACTAAAATATTGTGTAGTTGCCAGCAGGTAGTTTATTTAATATTCATGTGCAATATGAAACAGAAAGACTCCTGTTCTTGGAGTAAATATCTATTAGAATAAATTTGCTCCAGTTACTGATACATACAGAGCTTCTGTGCTTGGTCAAGTCTTTGGAAACAAATGCAGAAACAAACTTTCAAATTATTTATAGCCCCGCCAGCATGTGGAATGGAGATATGTCATAACCTCACTAGTTAAATAACTCTGTCTGTCCCTCAAGGATTTATTTCCATGTTGTTTTTTTTCATGAAAGGCTGTTTAAAAAAGAAAAACAGGAAAAAAAGGAAGCAGAAATGCCACGTAAATGAATTTATTAAGAGGAAATACAACATCGTGGTGCTTTTATATATTCTACTGTAAACCATGAATGGTAGACTTCAATCTTGGAGTTGAATTTTGTTCCTAATAAATATTAATTCAAATATTTGGATTTTCAGCATCTAAAGCCAACTCGGAGCTCTAAGTAAAGGGCAATCATTTGTCTACTAATATGCATATCAAAAACTTAAACAAATGAGCATTTAAAAGTAATATTTGATTAACCATTCGCTGAAAGAAAAGTAATTCTGCCTGTCTAATCCAGTAATTTATATAGTTTAGTGATTTGCTTGTCAATAATGAACAAATTGCCCTAATATATTACTGCAATGCTTCATTTTCATTAAGACATCTGCCAACTTTTCAAAAAACCTTTTCCATTTGAGACTTGACTTATAATTGTAGAGTCCCTTGGGGGAATTTCAATATTATTCTAATCAATTTTATCCACAATACACAATATGGATGATTACATCGCAATGTAATTTCCAAAGTTACCTTCTCACATTAGTCATTTGCAAAGATAGAGGACACTGCCAATGTCTCCAGAACATATTTTAGAAATGAGACTCACTGCAGCAATGGAGCAAAGAATATTTTTCATCATTTGAATGCATCACAACATGAATATGTATATGTACAGATATGCTTATTTAATTTACAACCACACTCCTAAGCTTTATGGTCTATAACATTTATATGTTATTTTTATGCAATTGGATGATAATGGATTTTACAACCACAAGATTCAGAAATCAAAAAGTCCTCCAAGATCTTCCTGTGTATGGACTCCTATGATGGTGCCATCGTCGTCTTTTTTTCTTTTTTTTATAATAAAGAGAGGTGGACCATGGTCCCAAGGGAAGGTAGAAAGAGAAAAGTGGTCTTGGTCTTGCTCTAAATTGAGTCAAGGCTTCCAAAGAGTCATTCAAGTAGGCTTTATCCATAACAAGTGTAATATCCGGGCTTCCATCTTTACTCTTACTTTCATTTCTAAACTTCTCCTGACCCGGGTGCTTGAAAGTTATACACTTGTTGAGAGACAGCTCCAAGGTCTGCCCCTCTCCATCATTATGATGATCTACCTCATGGGCATCTCATTTATCTCTAAGACTATAAAACTTACCCCTAACACATCTGAGAAGTCCACTTTCAATCTAGTGGTGAGTCGTAAGGAGCATAGAAGAGGAGACAAAAAGATCTAATAAATATTTTGAATGTATAAAGAGAAAAGGAAATCAGAACACTAAATAATAAACCTTCTGGTGAAGAACAAGTCAGTGGTATTATCAGGAAAGTCAAATTTCTTGGATTTCTGCTTATCTTTACCAAGCTCTTCTGACTCCCATATTTTTAAGCACTAGTGGGGAGTAGCAAAAACAAAACCTAATTCTCAGGTTTCTATATCAAGTTTCTTTCCTATATTTAATGTATTTATAAGTCATTTCAACCAATCCCCTTTACTTCAAAGTTTTTTTTTTTAACTTTTACTATTAAGCCAAATGTATTAAAATTAAAAATTGGCTCCTTCCCAACCAAATTAGGTGCAAATTCATCAGTAAAAGCAATAAAGTTGTCATTAACAAGTACTTATTAAATGCTCACCAAACACAAGATAATTCCTAGAGCATATAAAAGGAAAATTTTAAGAACATACATATAAATGAAGTCTTCGAAAACTACAAAGGCACATATTGTTTGTAGGTAAGGAGAGTCAATGTGTTAATGTTTTCAGTTCTATTTAAATTAATTTAATCTTCATCAAAATAATCCAGATCAAAGTATTACCAAGATTATTTATTTATTTATTTATTTGCTTGCAAGAATGAGCTTATCTGGAAAAATAAACTTAGGATACATGGAGTAAGGGGTGGGGGGCGTAGTCCAAGCTCGGAAAATGGGTGTGCCATGTTTTATGAGCAATGATTTGTAAGGGATGTTTAGGAGATGACAGACACATATGATAGAATCCAGAATTCATATAGGAAAGAAGAGGATTAGAGTATATAGACAGAGTGGACCCAGGCAGGGGAGAACTTTTGATTCTAAACTAAGTATAGGGACTTGCTTGCAGAAGGAAATAATTTAAGGGTTTTGAGCCAGGGAATTACACGTGGAAAGAGCTACTTAAGAGCAGCTTCGCAGTGGTGTACATGATGGATTGGAAGGGGAAAAGACTTTAGACAGGCAGAATAGTTCGAAGGCTATTGAAATAATCTATGCATGAAATGGTAAAGGCCCAGAATAAAAATCATATAATTTATAAATGGAGAGACCTTCAGATCATCTGGAGTGCTATGGCTTTCAAGCTTTTTTTTTAAGCATGAGACATAGTTAAGAAATGTGTTTTACTTGCACACATATACATATAAAACAAAAAAGTTAACAGGACAAAATCTATCCTTAATATTTACGATGACATTTGACATTTTTTTGCTCTTTTCCTTTTAAATTTTCGAAAATGCTGATGGAAACACATTCTGTTTATTTTAAGATTTTCGAACAGGTTGTAACTTGCTGTTTGTAAAACACGGATCAGGTGCAGCCCCTTTACTTTTCAGAAGAGAAACTAAGGTACAAAGAAACTAACAGCCTTGTTTGGGGTCTCATGGCTGGTGATAGGAGCCCGGGGCCATGAACACTATAGTTAGGATAGTAAGTACCATGGTAGAAACTGAGCTGAGAGTGATTTTAGAGAAGAAAGAGACAGGACAAAGTTACTGACTGTGAAATATTAAAGTCAACTAGTTAATTGGGTAAACAGCTATACCCTAGAATCGCAGGTGTCTGAAGAAGGAACTGTCTTTAGAGAAATACATGACTTCTCGCTGAAGTTAAGAGGACTGAGGGATAGGCAACCTGACCAGCAGGCACGGAAAGTTGCAAGGGTAAGTAGTTCTCAAATGAAAAATCCCGTAGGTCATCTGCTCAGGGATGATCAGATGACATTCCACATCATCATTGTATATTGAATGAATACCTCTTCTATTCATGGACCCTCCCATGGACCTCTCCATTAGGTGCCTCTACGTGAGAAGTTCTTATTCAAAAGTTTGCAGCTAATAATACACTTCCTTGGAATTAAACCACTATTGTTGCTAAAAAGTCAATAACATTTATTTTTAAAACTTCAAAATCATTTTTAAAAACTTAAAAAAGTGTGATATGAAACTTATGAATCGTTGAACATTATTATATCAAAAACTAATTTATTAAGTGAACTGAAATTAAAAAATTAAAAACCTAAAAAAATTAATAATCTTGTACAGTTGGAGCCAATAACTCTTTGCACCAACTTATATTCTTTTTTTCAACAACAATGCGTGTGCATGTGTGTGTATGTGTGTACTGTGCTTCCTTTTTGCTTTGGCCAATATTCTTTAAGGTGGCAAGTTGCCTCTTACCAGATTACCTCTGAGAAGAAACAGCTTCTGACAGGGAAGTGAGCAGCTGGGTGGCAGCTTACAGCAACTCTGTTATTTTGCACTGATATAGCATTTAAATATAAATGGCTGAAATGCAATCTGAAAATAGTTATTCATTACAAACAAACTCCACAGAGTTGGGTAGCACTTAAGATGTTATATTCATGGGTTGACTTCTTTCTAGATGCTTCCCTTCCTTTAACGATGATGATGGTGATTTTTACACCACCTGTTTGTGGGAGGAGGAAGTGGTGGTGCAACCTAGTGGCAAGCGTTGTGGCCATACCTGAAGAGTGCCCAGTGTTCCTCATACCAAATCCACTTGGACCTTATTCTGCTTTACCCTAATGGCTTAGAAAATGAAATGGAGAAACTGGTCATCAAGGGGTCAGAATTTAAATCATTAACAGTGATTACATGAAAGTCCTGTTCTAAGTCTTATTCCAGGTCCAGAGATTCTTGCTACTCTGAATTCTTTTAGTTTATATGGCCTTTGAATTTATAAAGTGAATATATTCTTCCCAACATATCAAATTTTGAGACCACCTTGAAAATCTTCTAGCCATCTAACTGTTCTACTAAAGAGATCCTTGACCTCTAGCTCTTTGCACATTTCCCCATGTGTCACTCTTGCTAACTGGCCATATCACAGTGAAGGAGTCCACTCATTGAGAGTTCCTTTAACCCATGGTTCAAATGTACATCTCACCTTTGCTATCCAGAATACCTAACAAAAACAATGTATCCCTAGAATCTGATAGCAAGGGATGGAAGGTGTTTCTTTCTTCATGCAGAAGGGAAAATAAGAGAGAGAGAGAGAGAGAGAGAGAGAGAGAGAGAAGTGGGAGATACCTAGAGAGGGACGATCTGTATGGCAGGGTATTCTGAAACTGCTGTTTTCATGAGGTTGCATCTTACAATCCGGGGTGTGTGTGTGTGTGTGTTGGTGTGTGTGTAATGAGCAACAAATAGCTTGGAGTTACTTAATCTTCAGTGAGGGGAGTCTCAGTGAAAGATGAGATTAGAGAGAGATTGAGGTTTCTAATGAGGTTGAGGTTCAAAGATATGGTGAAGACATCTGACAACGATACTTCATTTTTTTGTTTTGTTTTGTTTTGTTAAATGTAAGTTTTATAACCAAGCTTTTCATGATGTATCAAAATTCTATACATCAGAAAAGACTACATAAAAGAGCAGTGCCCAAATATCTTTTGTGTTAAAATGGTCGGCTTAAATTTGTGACCTGATGTAGTATAGTGGCTTGCCCTTCTCTCCCCACTCTGGGGGACATTTGGCAATGTCTGGGGACATTTTAGACTGTTATAGCTCAGAAGGATTTAATCTGATACTGGCATCTAATAGATAGAGACCAGGGATGCTGCTGATGATTTCCCCATGCACAGGGAAAGCCCTCCCCGGCCACCACCACAATAAGGAATATCCAGTTGGTAAGAAACCACAGGGTAGAGGGATCAAGGGGAAAGAATTAAGCCATAGATGGTATTTTTGAGAGCAGTTAAGTGTAAAAACAGAAGAAAGAACAACACATATTTCTATGGGAAAGTCTTCTTTTGTATGCAATTATTCTTTCATAGACAATAAACAATTCATCTTGCCCCAACAAGTCTCTTACTGAATTCTTGCCCACCACCTGACTCTGATCCTGACCCAGTGAGCTCACTTGTGGGAATTTATCTTAGGGAAATAATCTAAAAGAAAGACGTGGTCATAGGCATGTTCTTTGCAGTGTTATTTATAACCTAAAATCTAACCCTACTATAAGATAAATTGATTTAGAGGTCATAATGTAGCATACAAGAGAAAATGTAGATTCTGCAAGAAGAACTGAAATTCAAGAGAGAGGTCGAAGCAGGTATTATAAATTCAGTGTATTAATGTTGCCCTAAGATTCAACATATCTATATCTCTAAATAAAATTTAATCTGCTCCAGATTCTTACTCGTTTGCTTGGCAAAAAACTCAATCTTGGTTATTATTGGGAGTTCCTCACCCCTGCCTTTAGTGTGGTTGTAAAAGAATTCTGAGCTCTCCTGGAGCTGAAAAACTGGGGAGGAACTTGGTTCTTAACCTGAGAGAGACTGTATCTTCCGTATTCCTGCCTTACACACACCCAATCTCCAGCTGGTACCAGATCCATTTAATTGTGTATATAGGTAACGAGCCCCTTTCCATATACTTGTGCATACCATCTCATACTAAACAATAATCTTGACAGGAAGAGATAAACATCTCTTATGTGATGCTGCTCTTGAGCCCTGGTACTCAAAACACAAAACACTTAAGGTGCCGTCTCTGCCTTCATCCTCTCTGCCTATGGTGGGACTGGAATCAGAGATAGGATCTAGCTGCCCCAATCTACTTTGGGGTACACCATCCAACTTGCTTCTGGTCAGACCCTGTCCCATCTGCTTTTCCCTCTTAAATTATCTCTTCTTTGTGAGCTGGAAAGACATAATATTAATTAAATTAGTAGTAATTTAATTAATATATATTTAATAAAATTAAATATAATTATATTAAGACACATGATAAAGCACCTGGATTTGGAAGAAGGTAAAAAGAACAATGCAACTATCAGGTTTTTTTTTTTTCTTAATCACTTGCTCTTTACATTAACAGGGTATATGTTATAATAAAAGAGAATAATTGAAAACCATAATAAGTAAGAAAAATTAGAGGCCCACAAGTGGTTGAAGATACCTTGCTTCTAGTGAACGAGAAGCCAATGAAAAGATAGAAAATTACAATCAGAGAGAGGAGATAATATTCCAGGAAGTAGGGGATGTTGGTTGTCACCAAATCTCCCAGAAATCTGAGAAAGACAGAAGATTACAAAATATGATAAACTAGTTGAATGTGATCACAGAGAGATCATCAAAACCATTAAGCCTTCAACAGTGCAATTTCAGGAGCATCGTCAAAATTAGGTGGGTGTGCAGAGGCGGAAGAGGGTTAAAATGTACACAAATGAGGGCAGTTGGATCGGTTCATTTTAGAATCTGGCAATGGAAAGAAGAAACAGGATCTGCATATGAGGGACGATAAAGCATTGAAGAAAATTTGTTGGAAGATGAGTTCTAAATGAACACAACTTTGAAAGCAAAAATAGGTCCTGGACAAGGAAAGCTTGAGGACACGGAAGGCTGAGATGGGGGTAACGGAAGGGATGGGGGTGGGGGTCAAACAAAAGGAAGTGAGCTAAGGAGCACAGACGGTGGAGAATAACCTCGAAAACGGGGAGACAGAAGTCCTTGAGACTAAAGAGAGGATGCATATGAAGATATCTTAAAGGAAAACCACTGGAAAACAAGAGAGATTCCATCTGAACTTTGCTGAGCAAAGTATAAGGAGAATCCTTGTTACAGAGGGCTAGCAGCCTGGGGACCTGATTCAGACACTGATCACTTGTAGAGGCATTTTTTCCAAATTAAAAGTTTAATATAGTTCACCAAAATAAAAGAAGAGTGAAACAAGCCTAGCTGTGTGTTAATTTTTTGTTTATATGCAAATTCATAACTATCACCTCACCTCCTTGTAAATGCCAGAACATGCTAATATAAAATCATTCTTTTTAAAAAATGAATTATGATCACATCCAGGAGTGCAACCCATGTATCAACTTAGACTGACACAATTGTTTTTATTTCTAATAAGGGTCTTCATTTACTGAAAATGTCGCTCCCTAGGTATTCTATTTCTCTTTTAAACATGTAAGACCACTGCTGTAAAAAAGGGAAATGACACTGTATCAAAAGCCATTGAAAGTATTATTTGGAAAGTTGATAGGGCTACATAGAATCTTAATCTTGAAAATGCTGTAAAATTTGACTCCATCATAATAACCACAAGAGGCAGATCAATATGACTGAGTTAAGGTCTGTTCTATAAATCATTGCTTGGTGAATGAATTAGGAAAAAGATAAGCTGTAGCCAAAATGTTGAGGACTGAGACGGGAATGCCCCTCTCTGGAATTATCTTTCAATAAAGCTCAGCATGGGGCTCAAGAAATGGAGAAGGATGGGTTGTGTACTGTGGACGGGTGGTGTAGCTACAGACAGATGAACTTAGGTATGGGAACTTGGGTTTTGAAGGCCAAGTTTTTAGCTCTTTATGTGAGATAACAACAACAACAACAAAAAACAGAAATCAGAAATAACACATAAAAACTAACATCGTACATGTGACTATCAAGTATGAAGTTGGCTACCTGGCAATATACACTGATGGTGTAAGGTCTGTGCATATGTTAATGACTTTTTCTTGCTTGAATCATTCAATTCAAATAAGCAAACATTTCTTTAGCTTCTGCTACTTACGAAGTACTGCCCAAGAACTGAAGGGAATCCAAAGATGGAAGAGACTGGTCTCTCCCCCACAAAAGCTTGGAGTGTTGGGGGACTCCAAGCTTGTGCATGGCCAGAGGGCTCTGTTCAGAGTTACAAAGGTTCACATAAAACTGAAACATGGGAGAGGAAATGTTTCTACTCCTACTAGCTTTATAAACATATGTTATTTTTTAATGTTTCTTTTGGTCTTTGCATTGTTGTAGATTAGCATAGTACCCACCTGATGCAGGGTAAGCATTAAACCATAATTGATTAGGTAGCAATTGAGGTATGTGTGTTGAAAGCTTTCAGAAAAAAAAGATTAGATTTGTTGATTTCATGAAAATATTTATGTATTACTTTCTATTGAAGCTACAGTACTCGGCAAATGGTCACCTGTCCTCATGAAGCTTTGAGTGTGGCAGAACTGGAATGTTGAAGACTTTCAAAAAAGTTTACTCACTATAATACAATGAAAGTTTGAACTCTACAGTTCAATGTCCCATCACAATCTTGAATATTAAATTGAGGAAGGAAAGGAAAAAACATTAAAATATTAGAGAGAGTTCAGGCGTAGCAGGAATCAGTGCGAAGCATGACTACAATTCAGTCTTATAATACCATTATTAAAGAGTCAAGCGTTATGCTAGAGAGAGAATGAAAAGACATCTAAGAGAAAATAAAACCCCATTTATGCTTTGCCCACAGAGTCAAAATTTTAAAAAGATTTTCCATGGATACTATCTAATTTTCATTTCCTTTTGGTCTTTTTTTTTTTTTTAAACAACTTAAAGGTATGGAGGCAAAAGATGTGATTGTAGGATGCTAAAGAGAAAGTTTGTCTCAAACAGAGAATTTAAAAGTGAAAGTGTGGGAAATGCAGTAGCAAAAGAAAACATAACAGTCTTGGGTTGGATCACAAAAAGCCCTAAATGCCATGCTAAGGAATTTGCACTTGATCTGGCACACAATGAAAAACAAAGCTTTTTGAAGAGGAGAATGGATTGACAAAAATAAGGTATTGAGAAGACTAGTCTGCAATTCTTGACAGGAGAGACCGGAAGAAGTTTGAGAGAAGAAAGAACTATTTATTACCATTCCAGAGCCACAGAAGTACAAGCTGCACAGGTATATTGGCTATCTTCCTTGTTCCCAGCTACAGGGTCTATGTCCTATGCAATAAATAGTTGTTGAAATAAGAAATGGTCATGTCTCTCTTATTGGGAATTCCTGTTCTTATCAACTTCAAGTTCAAAACAAAGCTTCTTGACCAGGAGTTTTACAATTCATGTATTAACAATTTGTTTTTTCATTTAGAATGCCTTGGGAAATTCAAGTCTATTTATAATTTCTGATGTCAGTGAGAAGAAAAAAAAGCTAATTTAAAATTCATCATTCAGCCCATGGGTGGGATTAATGAACGTTAGGTTATAGGCAGCAAGAATGTTGATAAGGGAAAGAATAGCAGGTTCTAAAGATGAATTGTGGCTCAGCACTATTATTAGACTCAATAAATAGAGTCTTTCAATATAATTCAGTATTCTGAGTTGCTACTAAAATAGTAGGAAAATTGGGTGCTTTTTTTTGATTGATAAAGTTATCTTTTTTTAACTTTGTCAAGCAATAATTGACAAATATAATTGTATATATTTAAAGTGTACAATGTAATGATTTGATATGCATATACATTGTAGAATGACTACCATGTTCAAGATAATTAACACATCCATCACCTCACATAGTTAACTTTGTGTGTTTGTGTGTGTGTGTGGTGAGAAGGCTTAAGATCTACTCTTAGCAACTTTCAAGGGTATAGTTCCATGCTGTACATCACATCCTTAGAACTTCTTCTTATAACTAAAATTTTGTATCTTTTGATTTACATCACTTCATTTCCCCTTCCCCTCAGCCCTTGGTATCCACTATTCTATTCTGTTACTATGAAACTGGCCTTTTATTTTTAGATTCCATACAAGTGATACCATACAGTAGACTTTTTTTCTATCTGACTTATTTCACTTAACATAATGCCCTCCATGCAAATGGTAAGATTTCTTTCTTTTATATGGCTGAATAATATTCCATTGCATATGTACCTATAAATTACTATGTGCATGGATACATGTATATTATGTGCACACACATATATCCATATATATTTATATATCATATGCATGTTTGTTTCATATGGATATATATCAAATTTTCCTTATCCATTCATCAGTCAAAAGACATTTATGTTGTTTCCACCTTGGCTATTGTGAATAATGCTGCAGTGAATGTGTGTGCAGCTATCTCTTTGAGATTCTGATTTCATTCCTTTGGATATATACCCAGGAGTGGGATTGTTAGATCATACTACAGTTCAATATTTTTATTTTTTGCTGAGCTGCGAAACTATTTTCCATTATGGCTGTACCAATTTACATTCCAAGGTTGTACAAGTGCTCCTGTGTCTCCATATCCTTGACAACACTTGCTGATTCTTGTCTTGATGGTAGTTGTTTGAACAGGAATGAAGTGATAGCTCATTGTGCTTTTGACTTGCATTTCTTTGGTGATTAGTGATGTTGAGTACCTCTCCATATACTTGTTGACCATTTGTATGTCTTTTCTGGAAAAATGTCCATTTTGGTCCTTTGCCCATTTTTTAATTGGATTATTTGCTTTTATGCTGTTGAGTTGTATGAGTTCCTTATATATTTTGGATATTAATCCCTTCTCAGATATATAATTTAAAATTTTCTGAAGATTGCTCTTTCTTTTTTTTTTAAGATTTTATTTATTTATTTGAAAGAGAGAGTGAGCAAGCTAGAAAGAGAACATGAGTGAGGGGGAGAAGTGGAGGAAGAGAGAGAAGCAGACTCCCCGCTGAGCAGGAAGCCCAATGCAGGGTTCCATCCCAGGACTCTGGGATCATGTCCCAAGCTGAAGGTAGATCATTAACTGACAGAGCCACCCAGGAGTCCCTAAAGTTTCCTTTTCAATTGCTTGTTTCCTTTGCTATGCTGAGGCTTTTTAGTTTGATGTAGTCCCACTTATTTATTTTAATTTTGGTTGCTTGTGTTTTTGTTGCCTTATCCAAGAAATTATTGCCAAGACAATGTCAAGGTTGCATTTTTCTTTGTTTTCTTCAAGGAGTATAAATGGATTCAGGTATTACATTTAAGTCTTTGATCCATCTCGAGTTAGTTTTTGCAAGTGATGTTAGGGTAGGGGTCCAGTTTCATTCTTTTACATGTTGCCCTCTATTTTCCCCACAGCATTTACTAAAGAGCCTATTCTTTCTCCATTGTGTGTTCTTGGCTCCCTTGCCAAAAATTAGTTGACTGTATGTATGTGGGTTTATATTCTGTTCCACAGGTCTGTGCACCTGTTTTTATGTCAGTGCCATATTGCTTTGATTAGTTTGTAGCTTTATAATTACAGCTTTATAATATAGCTTGAAATCAAAATGTATGATGCCCGCAACTCTGTTCTTTCTTTGGATTGCTTCGGGTAATTCAGTCTTTTGCAGTTCCAGACAAATTTTAGGATAGTTTCTTCTAAAGCCATTGGAATTTTGATAGATTGCACTGAATCTGTAGATTGCTTTGTATAGTATAGATATTTCACAATTAAGTCTTTTAATCCTAGAACACAGAATGTCTTTCCATTTATAAGTGTCTTCTTCAATTGCTTCCATCATTGTCATAGTTTTCAGTTATAGGTCTTCCACCTCCTTGGTTAGATTTATTTTGATGTAGTATATTTTTTTGATGCAATTGTAAATGGGATTGTTTGCTTTCTTAATTTCTCTTTCAGTTTGTGGTTAGTGTATAGAAATGCAACCGGGGATACCTGGGTGGCTCAGTTGTTTAAGCATCTGACTTTGGCTCAGGTCATGATCCCAGGGTCCTGGGATTGAGTTTCACATCTGGTTCCTTGCTCAGTGGGGAGCCTGCTTCTCCTTCTGCCCCTCCCCGTTTGTACTCTCTTTCTGACAAATAGTATCTTTTAAAAAATGCAACTGATTTCTGAATGTTGATTTTGTTTATTACTAGGCTCAAAAATAGAGCTTTTCATGGTAATCCAATATACTGAGCTGCTATTAAAGTAGTAGGTGAAATGTATATTTTCTAAAATTTTTGATAAGGAAAGTCTTTTAAAGGTATGTCTGTTTCACATGTTTGAACTTTGCTCCCTCAGTAGACTGATAGATTTTAGAAGGAATCATGTTGACTTTCATGGCCCTTTACAAAATAGATAGTCATAACTAAGTGTTTCTTGTTAATGTATAAAATACCAAGTCACTCCCTGTGAAAAATTCAAAATCTTTTGCCATCTGTTTGTTATAGGTGGAAAGATCATATTTGTTTCATTATTATGCATATTCATATAAATAAGATCCAATTCCAGAAATGCACAGTAAAAGTAGCTAACTTTTCTTGAATGATGAATATGTGCCAGTCTCTGGTCTAAGTTGCTTCTGTAGATAAATACATCTCTTCTTTACACAAATTTACGAAGGGAGTGCTGCAATGTCCCTGTTTCATAGATGAAGCACCTGATTGATGTAAGGAGAGGTTAAGTAAATTGTCCAAGAGGACACAGTACTAAAAATGGTGAGAAGGGATTTGAACATAGTCTGATTTCAGAGCTATACTCTAAGCCAGTAGTTGGCAATTTTTTTTTTTTTCTGGAAAGGGCCAGATAGTAAATATTTTAGGCTTTGCAGGCCATACGGTCTCTGTCGCAACTACTCAACTCTGTCGTTTAGTGCAAAGCAGCCATAGATAATATGTAAATGAATAAGCATGGCTGTGTTCCAATAAAACTTTATTTATGGACATGGAAATTTGAATTTCATAAATTTTCATGTGTCACAAATAGTATTTTTCTTTTGATTTCTTTCCAACTACATAAAAATATAAAAATCTTTCTTAGTTGTGGACTATACAAAAATGGGGAGGGGGTGACTGATTTTGTCCCACAGGCTACAGTTTGCTGACCCCTACTGTAGACCACAGTGCTATTTAGCTAGTCAGAAAGGAATGCAGAGCCACCTGAGTCTGCCTAGACCCCATTATTCATGAAAGCAATTGGGACCTTTTAATTTTTCTGTTGAAATGGGAATATGAGGAACTGCTAACGGAAGGATTTGGGATAAACATAAAGATAATTCATTGGATGAAGTAGCAACTAACTCTCCCCCAAATTTCTGAGGATGACTCTAAGGTCTGTTTATGCCTATGATCTATTTGCTACAGGAAAGACTATTTCTAAGAGAGATGGTTGCTTTCTGAGATTTAGTAAAACGAGGACTGGAAACAAGTGATTCTCTAAGCCATGGGTGGACAAATTGTGGGTAGGGCCAAATCTGGCCTCCTACGTGCTTTTGTACTATCTGTAGGCATATCCCAGCAAGCTAGCACTAGGGGTCATGCAGACCAAGGTTCAGGTGGGAGGCCTAGGGACATCCTTCCTCATTCCCTTTCCAAACTCAGCAACTATCTCCTCAGTCTCACCTTGCTACCACTCAGGGTCCATGCCAATTGTCACCTTCATTTTGAGGACTCTGCTCTTGGCTACTGGTATCCACAAAATGGTAGAATCTTAGTCTAGTGAGCGGTCTCTTCCCTAGACAACTGCTCAAGTTGAGATGGCTGTACTGGATCTGGATTTCACTGGAACAGAGAGTGAAAATGACCATGAGAGTCACCTACTGCACTATCTGCTAGCCTTCTTTCCATTTGTTTAGTCCATCGTCATCCTGAGAAAGTCTTCTTTAAATGGCAACACCCCACAGAGCATCCCTTCTACCTACAATATACATCGCTTGTTATGTAAGTACTCTTCTTATGTAAGTACCCACATTATACTCTTGATTTTGCCTGTTGGACCAGAAAGTCTAATGTATTTAATACCTGGCCCCCTCAAATTGCGGACCCGTGACCTAGCCCATGGGAGGGGCTACAGAAACAAAGAGGAAAAGGAAGACTAACGGAAGTTATTTTGAATTAAGAGATGTTAAATTTGGCAACAATTTATTCCATTCAGGATTTTAATTCATAGAAGGAAAACAACTGAAGCTTAAGTAAAATATGTGACTAGAAAGCAATGGTACTGACAATTTTTCTCAACAATCGTGTGTGACAACATGTGATTGTCTTTCAAAATGGCACCCTCAGGAAGCTCTCCATGAAATTTAACAATGTTGCCATTGCACTAAAACATTTTGGCACTCTTCTTTTAGAGTTGCTCTCTGAATTTACAAGTTGCAAAAGATTATCTCAGGGAGGGATGTCATGTCAAAATTTAGAATTGAAAGGACATTTGAGATCAGCCTCATTGTTTTATAGTCACACATTTCCTTTAGCCAAAAACATAAATTCCCAGTTAATCACCCTTCTTGTTAATAATACTTGACTAAGTTTGACTCTTTTCTAAATTGATTCATTATTCTAGGATGAAAGACATGCATCTCTCTAGAACAGTGAAAATAATAAACCATATGGTAGAAGGCCATTTTTAAAAGAGGAAATATAAAATATTCTGAGTAAAATAAATATTTCTAGCAGTAGTCAATAATTTGTTTGGTTGTATAAATCTTGGCAGATTTTCTTTAAAAAATCATGTTATTCTATGACCAAGCAAAGTGCCTTGAATTCCTTAATATTAGAAAGTTTTTGGACTTTAGTAACTTTTAATTACAAAGTAATGAAGTCCAACTCATGCTTTTTCTGAGTATTCTGCATTGTCAGATAAAATACATGTTTTAATATAAACATGTAGGTATTTGTCTGAATTATAAGTCAGATTGATTTTTAATAAAGATAAAATGTCATTATGATCACTCAAATTATTTTAGCAATATTTTTTCTTAGTAGAAGATAAAGACATGACTTTTCTTTTTTCCCCACCACCAGGATGGTAGCTAGATTTTTTTTTTTTTCCACAGAGATGTGCCACAGAGAGCAACCAAATATAACAACTCTCTTTCACAACCATGTGGAAGCAACTTGCTTCCTGCCATTTCTCCCTCTTGTGATATTCCGAAGTGAAAATGAAATACAGATACTATCAAACTGTGGCTATGACAGATGAAAAAAAAGATACTTCTGTTTTACTGAAGTGCATTTGTTTTCCTCCTCCATTCTACAGGAAGCATCACAAACCCACAGAGTCCCTGGGAGATGGATTTTACTGAGAGGCAGAATGCTAACTTTGCTCAAAGATGTGTAAATGCCACGTGCCCAGATGGTCCTTTTGCCTATTCATAGGAAGAGGCTCAGAAACACACATGCATCTTTCTGTGGTCAGTCATAACAGATTTGTTCTAAATAAGCCACACTGTTTTGCAAGATGGCAGGGAACTGTCAGGCTGTATTTTAAGCACAAATGTTTCTGCCAGACAGACACAGCATATACCATGTGCTTCATGAACACACACACATGCGGCATCGAGCTGAGGACAGAATACGGACCTTGTGTTGTCATTTCACAGCTCAGATCAGTAAGCCCAAGTTGTATTTCCTGAATTGACCTTCAATTCACTCAAGGATGTCATCACAGTCATCAGATATATAGATGGAGAAGGATATAGTAGATAGACAGATAGATAGATGGACAGAAAGTCCTTCTTATCCTTCACAAAATAATGTCCCTTGTCCAAATCTGAGTCTCCATATTGCTCCTGAAGGAATCATTGCTTTTTGGGGTGGGGGGAGGGGAGAAGAATCTAATAATCCTTACCCAACTTATTTTTACTATAATTCCTTTTTTTCCCAATTATGAATCATTTTTCATTGATGTTTTAATGAAAGTTGAAATTAATAAGCAACTATTTACACTTGACACTTTGTGTTACCAGGTGGATTATGGGTCTTAGAAATGTACCATTTAAAGTACATATTCAAAGGTAAAAAACTTTAGTCAACAGAGATTTATTTGTACTCATCTAACTGAACTGGTGACCAGAGTGGCAGAGAGCTCTAGAACTTCTAGTTCCAGGTGTTATGGGACTGACCAGTATCTCCCACCAGATTTGTCCCACCAGGCATCATGAAGCAGCTGGACAAGCTAAAGCCATATCACAAGACGTGACTAGATGTCTGGAGTGAGTACAAGTTGGCATTGCACTGGGAAAGAGGAAAAGGCTTGTTGCTTGGTGCAGTTAATAATTACTTAACTAATTAATTAATTAGTTAGTTAATTATATCCCATCTCATTCTGAACTGAATTAGCAGGAGTTGACAAAGATATATAACTGGAACTTGTCGGTGAGTCAGAGAAGAAGATGAATTAAGGTAGGAGAGAGTAAAACAAAGTTAGAAATAAAGATAGTACCCCAAATGCTCTAAGAATTTTGTTAGCACTGTCTTGCAAATTTCACTTCATGCTTTCTAGCAGCCAAAGAAGAGAAATAAGATCAGTTGCAAGTTCTGTAATTTCCAACAGGTAAAAAGAAACTGATTTCTTCTGTTCATCCCAGTTATTTCTTATAAAAAGCCTGAAAGAAATTTCTCTACTGGCCTTCACAAGGAGGACATTTTGATGTAGTAAGAAATATCTAAGAACATGCAGGTGGTAAAAATAAGTTTTGTTAAATTTTCTAAAAAAATGAACATTCTCAAATTTAACAAAGGCATAACCCTAGAGTTCAGCAAAAACAATTCCATCTCAAACTTTAGTGGCCCTTTCTTGAGAGAAGGTCTGGAGGAATAGATGAACATACCTGTTTTTGACAATTCCCATAAATATTATTTCTATGACCAAGTTTTGATTATTTTCTAACAAAAGCCTAAAGTGTAGTTATTCTATTTGTAACTAAAGGCAGATTTATATTCATTTGATGTTAGGCAAAATTAGGGAAAGGGTTCAACCCCTTTCATAAATTTAGATGATACCAAATAGAACATTCCATATGCATACTTGAATAAGGACCGTTAATTGTCATGCCAAGATTTTTACTAGCAAACATCACAAGGACAAATGGCCATTTGGGGAACTTCAGTTTCAAAAATAACTTTAACATGTTTTGACTGTTTCAAAGAAAATGTGAAATATGATCAATGAAACCATTTCTATTATGTCCTTGTAATCAACATTGTAGGATGAAAAACCAGGAATCAAAATTTGGAAATGTTGGGTTTACAGGGCAGAAATTAAAATATGACATCTTAATAAATTATTTTAAAACCAATCAGGAAATTCAACAGTATATTTGCAGCCTGTAATGCTAATATCAAGCCGGGCCTAAGGCATTTCCTGGGGGATTAATGACCAGAGGGAATTAATGGCCCTTGGCTTCACCTCAGGCCATCCACTTTCCCAGCCAGTCATTAATCCTAAGAAATGTCTTGAGCCTCAATCATTACAGCTTAATTGAGATGTCATGAAAAGGGTTAAAGAAGTTGTGACTACTTTACTACATGAATACCGGCAGTGAAATGCATTTAGAATCCCTGTTTAAAAGACATGTAATTGCCTCAGATTCTTTATATTATCATAACTCTTCAAAATTGATTGGTTTTAGGTTTATGGAAAAATATGCAAATTTACAGAGGATATGACACACATTTCTCATCGTGGGAATAAAAGTAGTTCACACAGAATTCATTTGATTGAGTCTGATTACTGAACAAAATCTAATTATTTTAGATACAAGATCAGACTTTTCTAGAGATGCATATTGCAGGAAAGAAGTAATTGGCATGTGTGATTGTTTGTCAGTTCAAATGTGTCATGTTAAACAATGCTTACTCACAGGGTCCATCATTTCTAGGAAGCATTGCTACCAGGAACTACATTCGAAGAAGCAGAGCTCTCAGGAACTACTTATTCAAAGTAAATAAAATTAGGAAAAGGTCTCCTTCCTTACTCACTGGAGATGAGTCCACAGTTAGCTTCTGTGGAGTAGGAGGAAAGACCAGCAACTTCTGTCCCAGTATTTTGGAACTCTTATTTCCTAAACCAGGTCTCAAATCAACTTACAAGCATGCTTCATTTGCATAAGAGCTGATTACAAAACAAGGACAATAGGGAATGGACAAATAGTGAGAGTAGCCAATCAGAGTAAAATAACAATTAGAAAGAATCCCAGTAGGGATCCACTTTTACAGCCAAACAGGCTTCCCTAAGTAGGGGGAGAAAATCACCAGAAGCAGATCTTTTTATTTATTTTTTTTTAAGGTTTTATTTATTTACTTGACAGAGAGATCACAAGTAGGTAGAGAGGCAGACAGAGGGGGAGGGAGAAACAGGCTCCCTGCTGAGCAGAGAGCCTGATGATGTTGGATCCCAGGACCCTGAGATCACGACCTGAGCCCAAGGCAGAGGCTTAACCCACTGAGCCACCTAGGCACCCCCAGAAGCAGATCTTAAATACACATCTGGCTTTCTTCCCTGGAGCTGTGATCCTGGCTGCCTGCCAAGCAGGAGGGGTCCTTTTAAATTCTATCATTAATGACCAAGTGGTCCCCAAGGAGCTGTGTCAAGAGCTCGGTTGTTTGCAAACTTTTCACATCTTCTGTATTTGGTTCTCTTCAAAGAGAAGAGTGGGTGACCATGGGTCACCATGGCATACCCATTTTTCAAGGAACAGTTATGTTCATTCTGCTATATCCTTGAAGATTAATTGAGAGAGGTGTTGGTGGTGTGTGGGTGAATTATCACCATAGACACTGAAGGTCCCTGCTGGGCTGGCATCTCCTTCCTTTATTGGACATCTGCTTAGTCAATAAACCTACTGATCTACTCTGAGCCTACTAGAACAAAAGCTAAGGGTGTTGGGGAGGCATGCAGAGAGAAAAATGGTTGAGGTATGATAAGAAAGTGGGAGTTTCTTTTTGGGTTAAGGGCTGTTCTGAAGGAGTCAGGCTTCAGCTATCTTGGCAGTGTCTAGGCCACGAGGGAGTTTCCGTAAGGCTGTGGGGTGATCTGCTGATGGCGGGCGGCACACACCTCCACACACTTGCCTGGAGCCAGCAGGCAATGTGAGAAATAAGAGCTTTGACTCAGATGTAAGATGAGAATTCTACACTGGTCTGACTTGGACTGTGAATACATGAGAAGGACAAGAAAATGACGAGAAATTTCCAGAATGTTTAAGTAGTGTGAAGGGAAATTCAGCAATATTTTGTACTTATACCTCTGAGTATAATAGATTGGTTACTCATGTAATAGATCCAGGCATGCCTCATGAGGGCCTCTCCATGTGTCCCGGATGCCTATCAATCTGTAACTCACTAGTCATCAGTTCTTGTATTAACAGAAGAGTAAGATTGTGACATCAGAAAACCAGACAATGTATTAAAAGATCTGTCTGGTATCCTTTGTTTAGAAGATTCAATTGGTAGTCTTTATTCAGTCTTACCACACTTACTAGTCTACAGAAAATCCAGGAATAGAATTAACTCTAGATATAAGAAATGAAATTATCAAAGGCATTAATTATTAATTAATATTATCAGTTATTAGCTGTCATTCATCTTGATCTTTCAGTTGCCCAAGCTAAAACATTAGTCATTTTTTAAATATTTTTTTCTTCTGTCATCCTTTATATCCAATATATCAGTACATCCTGTGATGACATAATCTAACCACTTTTTTCTCGACACTCTCCATTGTTATCATTCTGGTCTAAAGCACTGGTATTTCTCTCTTGGATTATTGCAAGAGACACTGAGCTGGTCTCTCTGCCTTCACTTTTGCCCTCCTGCAGTGTGTTTTCATCCAACAGCCAGAGCAGTCAAGAAAACCTAGTTAGATCATGACATTTCTCTTGTTAGAATTCTCTAGTGTCTTTATGTTACATTCAAAGTAAAGGCCAAAATCCTTACAATGGCCTTCAAGATCCCACAGGATTTGTATACTTGTCTCCTCATTTCTCTGACATGACTCTTACAACTCCTTCCTTGTAGTGACCTCCCTCTCAAGTTCTATGTATTCTGAAAACAATAAGATATAGTATTTATTTAGCACCTACTTTGTGCTAAATACATTCTAAGTATTTTCCTGATACCACACAGCTAGTAAGCAGCAGATGTGAGATTTTGGGCTCAGGCTGACTGAGCCCAGAGCCTCAACATGCTGAATCTTTATACTATATTGCCACCAAGTAGATATCTATGGAGATGGTATGTGTCTAAATAGTCAGTAGTTCACATCAATTAAAACCAGATTTTGAAGTTAAGTGGAACAAGGTTCATATCCTGGTTCTTCCTCTTAGCAATGTGACCTTAGAAAATCAGTGAACTTACCTGTACTTCAACTTCCTTATCTGAGAAATGAGGGTAAGAATTCCCTTGCAGGATTATTGCAAGGGTTAAGTAAGCGTACAAGAAATACAATCTAGTGCGATCCCAAAGAATATATGCTCAAAGAATTGTAAATTATTTTTATACTTATTTAAATACATATTTCCAAAGAAAATTAATTTTCCCGTCCTCAAGGCTCTTCTAATTCTTCAAACTTAGACATTTGAGAATCCATTTAAAATGGCTTCTGCTCATATTAAAGATTTGTAGACAGTTGAATGCATCTACCACATTGTCCAACTGAAAGTCAGGAAAGAAGGGCGGTTATTTTATTTGTAATTCTTCAAAGGATGTTCAAGACTACAAACTCCTCATTTTACTCATTCACACATTTTTTTCTGAAACAATAGTTTGCATTAAAGCTTACAAATATACACTAAAGTTTTATCTTGATGCAAATGAAAGGTGACAAGTTATCATCTGGAATAGCAAAGTTTATAATGGAAGTAGCAACTGAGCCTTAAATAGAACATTACAAACTCAAAGCTGTGTGGGTTTTTTTGTATTTTGGGTTTTTTTTTTTTTTTAAGATTTTATTTATTTTTTTGACGGAGAGAGAGATCCCAAGTAGGCAGAGAGGCAGGCAGAGAGAGAGGGAAGCATGCTCCTTGTTGAGCAGAGAGCCCGATGAGGGGCTCAATCCCAGGACCCTGAGATCATGACCTGAGCCAAAGGCAGAGGCTTAACCCACTGAGCCATCCAGACACCCCATCAAAGCTGTGTTTTACTTAGAGAGGACAAAAGTGGTTAAGGGGGCTACACAGGAGGCCAATGCAGGTCTTTGCAACTGTAAATGATTACAGCTCAACATTTGTCATGTTAGAGTCAATGGGAATTAGTTTACCATTATAAAGCATGATCTTCAAGTGATCAGAATAGGCTTTTTTTTTGCTTTTTTGTTTTTGTTTTGTTTTGTTTTGTTTTTGTAGAACCTCTTTAATTTTCATATGGCATCTATGCTAGAGTTTTCTTTCAGTTCATATTTATTGTAGATTGCCAAAAAACACAATTTCAGATTTGTAGGTGGTCCTTTGCCTACCTTGAAATCTCTATTTATAGACCTTGAACACATTGTGGGTCCACAGGAATACTTGTGGAATAGATAGTTGGCTCATTAATTGATGATACAACGTTTTTCACAAATGTCTCTAAAGGCCTAATAATCCCCTCTACACACACACACCTGTACCACTGGTTTAAGTCCTCAACATATATTAGTCTATAATAGCATTTAATTTACATCAAAGTCTTCAGGAGTAGGTAGTAATATTATTTCGCTTTTATCACTCATTATTGAAAAATTTATTTCATTTTTAAAATGAAGATATGAAGGCAGAGGGGAAGTCGGTGACATGTCTATGTCACACAACCAATATATGTCTAAGTTGAGATTTGAATCTTCAGAGTCTGGCACCAGAGACCACATCCTAACCAGCATATCATGATGGCAAGGCAGCACAGAAACATATGTGTTGTCATAGTCAAATATCAGGACCGATATGTACCTTGACAAATATATCATTGAAGCATCTATTAATATTGCGAATGTCTGCTGTCATAAATATATGGCTCATTGCTGATGATGCCTTTAATTCTTTGCTTTGTGTCAACACCGTCCCTAGGTCTACCCCATGTGATCCCCTCTGCTGAACTATTTTTATATTCCTTCCCATCCCCAGTAATTCCTAGAAGTCACTTTAGCATTAAAGCTGCTCTTCATTTTATCACATGACTCGATATCTGACTACTATAAATTTTTGTTTCCTTCACTGTTCTTTGTGAAAGCATAGTTACATAGGATTATATCTTTATACAGTTATCAAGTTATATTTACTAAACAACAGCATTACTTAGAGCTATTATTCAAATCTTTAAGGATTTGAAGGGATTATCCAGTTCTCTGAAGGGCCTGAAATCCCATTTGCTTAAAATGTAGCAATGGGATATATTTCCATGGTGCCATTCTTTGAAAGCTCTGTAACCCATACCAGTGATCCTTAAACTATCCCTGCTTAGTATGACTAGGAATAGCCACTTTTGTTTCTGTACAACAGAGATAATGAGGCAAAAAAAAGAAAATACCCTTTCTTACACAGGTAGCCCCCACTATTCGATTGTAGACCATGCCTACCTTTTGTAAGCTGAAAAGTTGTAAAGGGAAGGAGCAATTATGTTCATTTACGTGGAATAATTTTGAGCATTCCTAGACCCAAAAGATAACCTCTCTTAGGTTTTTCTGATATCTCTGGACACATCTTTCTAACACATGCCCAGAACAAATGGAGATAAAGCACGGATGCTCCCAGACACGGTTCAAAGCTACTGTGGTTTGCAGCTGAGATTCTGAGGGTAGTCCTGGAGAAGGAGTTTGGCGGGGCCAGTGTCACAGCTCATTGTCTCTGTAATGCAAAGTTTTTATTTTCTCTTTCCGCCTTTATTTATTTATTTATTTTTAAGGAAAAATCCTCTTTGGATTTTTTTTGGTTAGCAAAAACAGGTATTAAAGCAAATCTTATGTCATCATCAAAATAGGTCATATTGATTAATATTTTAGAAAGTTACATAATATTTTACTAATTTATAGAAAGTTACATAAAGAAGAGTGTCATGTCATAAGACAGCTACTCCACAGCTATCTTTGGGCAGACAAGAATGGAGAGGTCTAGAGACAATGCTCCTATAAACAGTCCCAACTTGACTGCAGTGACTTAGAAAGTCCAACCTTTTTCCCTAGTGACACAAGCATTTTGATTAACATCCTCCATTTCTTGAGAATAATAATGCCTGATTGTTGTTGATGGGAGCTTTCTAAAGCTAACTTTGTACTGGCACACAATTAAATGTCATCTTTACTAATCCACAGTCTTTTGATCCCTTTCTGGGTGTCCATTGCATTTATTCTTAACAAGGGCTAAAATAGGTTAGATCAAGAGAACCTTCCTTAGAAACTACTCTATTTAACGCGTCTTTTAAATGACAAAATAGCTGGTTGAAAAGTGAAAAACCCCTACTCCCAATCAACGGTTTTATTTAGGTGATTTCAAATAACTTGTTGTGTTGATTGATAAACTATTTTCTTCCTCAAAGTAAGAGGAAGTTTAACTAGAATAAAGTATTAGTTCAGTTCAAGTTGGGTTTAGAATATTTTGAGTAGGAACATATATAGTATTCTAATTTGTGCAAGTCATCTAGTCATCTATTTGTTCTCAAGTGCACACAGAAGAATAGTTGGGTTCCGTTTGCTTAGTTGGTATAACAAATTTTGCAGTTTCAGTTTTTGATTTGCTATTTTACTCTTCTCCATTCATTGGACTTGGCCAGATTGCTCTTGACATTTTATCTTCTTAATTCCTCCTTTTCTTCACATCTTATGATTTGTAATATTTTCATTCGCTTATTTTTTCAGGATATTCATGGGAAACTTTAATAGACATTAAGATTTTGTTGTTGTTTTTGTGGTTTTTACTGGCATTACTGTGCAAACTTGGTGTTTTGTTCTTTTTTCTATTTTGTTCAGAAGCAGATGTTGGTGTTAGTGATTTTTAAAAAAGCAATTCTAACTTAAAGGAGTATTTTATTTTCTTTTTTATTTTTTGTAAAGATTTATTTAACCATGTGAGTGGGGGAGGGGCAGAGTGAGAAAATCTTCAAGCAGACATCCCACTGAGCTCGAGACCCAACTTGGGGCTTGAGACCCTCCTTGAGGCTTGATCCCACTGCCTATGAGATCATGATCTGAGCTGAAACCAAGAGTCAGATGCTTAACTGACGGAGCCACCTAGGTGTCCCAGGAGTGTTTTTTTTGTTGTTTTTTTTTTTTAATATAAAATGGAAAACAAATTGGGATAGGCTGCTTAGCCCTTTCTAACATTTCTCAGTTATAAAGTCTTTTTATCTATGGAAATTTACATATCAAAAGTTATTGCTTTAGATAATATTGTTCCTTCTTATTTAACCAAGGACTAATTTGATGGATCAGAATGCTTAATTCTGATAGGTAAGCATGTTGGTTTCTTTCTGTGTTCCTGTTGTTTAAAGAAAGTCCTCCTGAAAAAAAATATACAGTGGAGAAAAGATGGTCTCTTCAATAAATGATGCTGGGAAAATTGGACAGCTATATATGAAAGAATGAAACTTCACCATTCTCTTACACCATACACAGAAATAAACTCGAAATGGATAAAAGGCCTCAACGTGAGACAGGAATCCATCAAAATCCTAGAAGAGAACATAGGGAGTAAACCCTTCGACATTGGCCATAGCAACTTCTTTCAAGACATGTCTCCAAAGACAAAGGAAACAAAACAAAAATGAACTTTTAGGACTTCATCAAGATCAAAGCCTTCTGCACAGCAAAGAAAACAGTCAACAAAACAAAAAGGCAACCCACAGAATGGGAGAAGATATTCACAAATGACACTACAGACAAAGGGCTGATATCTAAGATCTATAAAGAACTCCTCAAACTCAACACCCAAAAAACAGATAATCATGTCAAAAAAATGGGCAGAATACATAAACAGACACTTCTGCAAAGAAAATGGCCAACAGACACATGAAAAAATATTCATCATCATTAGCTATCAGGGAGATTCAAATCAAAACCACATTGGGATACCACCCTACACCAGTTAAAATGGCCAAAATTAACAAGACAGTAAACAACAAGTGTTGGAGAGGATGTGGAGAAAGGGGAACCCTCTTACACTATTGGTGAGAATGCAAGTTGGTGCAGCTACTTTGGAAAACAGTATGGAGATTCCTTAAGAAATGAAAAATATAGCTTCCCTATGACCCTGCAATTGCACTACTGGGTATTTACCCCAAAGATAAAGATATAGTGAAAAGAAGGGCCATCTGTACCCCAATGTTCATAGCATCAATGGCTACAGTTGTCAAATTGTGGAAAGAGCCAAGATGCCCTTCAATGGATGAAAATGGATAAAGAAGCTATGGTCTATATATACAATGGAGTATTATGCCTCCATCAGAAAGCATGAATACCCAACTTTTTTTTTTTAAGATTTTATTTATTTATTTGACAGAGAGAGATCACAAACAGGCAGAGAGGCAGGCAGAGAAAGAGGAGGAAGCAGGCTCCCCGCCGAGCAGAGAGCCCGATGTAGTGCTCGATCCCAGGACCCCGAGATCATGACCTGAGCTGAAGGCAGCAGCTTAACCCACTGAGCCACCCAGGGGCCCCATGAATATCCAACTTTTGTATCAACATGGACGGGACTGGAAGAGATTATGCTGAATGAAATAAGTCAGGCAGAAAGAATCAATTATCATATGGTTTCACACCTTGTGGAGCATAAGGAATAACACAGAGGACATGGGGTGAAGGAGAGAGGAAGTGAGTTGGAGGAAATTGGAGGGGGAGACAAACCATGAGAGACTGTGGACTCTGAGAAAAAATACAGAGTTTTAGAGGGGAGAGGAGTGGGAGGTTGGGTGAGCCTGGTAGTGGGTAGTAAGGAGGGCATGTATTGCATGGAACACTAGATATGGTGCATAAACAATGAATCTTGGAACACTGAAAAAATAAATTTAAAAAATACTAGTATGGGGCACCTGGGTGGCTCAGTGGGTTAAGCTGCTGCCTTCAGCTCAGGTCATGATCTCGGGGTCCTGGGATCTAGTCCCGCATCGGGCTCTCTGCTCAGCAGGGACCTGCCTCCCCCCCACTCTCTCTCTCTCTCTCTCTGCCTGCCTCTCTGCCTACTTGTGATCTCTCTCTTAAGTAAATAAAGTAAAATCTTTAAAAAAATAAAAAAACTAGTTATAAAAAGAAAAAAAGAGTTTGCTGAGAGAATGGACCCTAAAAAAAAAAAGAAAGTCCTCCTGAACTATTCCTTAATTCTACAGTCCTGCAATCTCATTGAATATGTTGAAGTGCACAAACATTTTGTAGTTTATTTTGGTTTATTATTATTTGATAAGGGTAATTAAAAGAAAAATAAATAACATAATTCAAATAAATACATATCTGATTCATAAGTAATTTTTGTGTCAAAATTTAAAGTTCTTCTCAAATGAGGACAATGTTCTCAACCAAATTATTTGCCAGATCATTTAACAATGAAATAGCCAGGAGAAATTATATTTACATATATTTATAGAAAAATGTATTTTTAAAGACACATATTAAATCTTGTGTTTCTTCAGCAGCAGGGTGGTACACAATGGCATATTCATGAGTCCTCACAATGACGAAATCATGGAATTTATATCCTTCCTTCATCCAAGTAGCAAAACTTGCTGGTCTGAAATGTACTAGTTTAACTTAAACACCATACACCACATATATACATTAATTCAGACTCTAGCCATAAGTACCTAAGTCTCCCAAGGCTTGGCAAAATATAACAATCAGTAGAAAAAACAGAAGCCAAGAAGCTTGAGTGAGAGCTGGCATTCTTGGAACAAGACAAGAATGTAAACCATAGTTTTCTTTAGATGTTAAAATTAAGTCACTGAGAATAAGACATTCCTATGGCAAAGGATTAGTGTTGTATGTAATCAGTAATTTTTTTCTACATTAACAGTAGTATAAACACGCTACTTACACAGCTGACGGAAATATTTAAAACTATCAAGATGATGTCTCTTTATGTGACAAGGAAAAGCCTATCGCAATCTTTCAAACTTTAAGGGAAATTTAAAGAGAGTTTACATTGCTTTTTCCCATTATAAATTGTTTTATTTAAAAGTGAACACCAGAATGACAGCTCAAACCAACCAATATTTTAACAATTTATACTAAACCAAAGAGTAACAAAATATCCTCCACATTTTTTTTTAATTTTTAAAGATGTTAATTACTTATTTGAGAGAGAAATTGAGCGAGCAAGAGAGAGGACACAAGCAGGAGGAGCAGCAGAGGCAGAGGGAGAAGTGGGCTCCCGGCTAAGAAGGGGGCCCTTTGTGGGGCTTAATCCCAGGGCCCCAAGATCATGACCTGAGCTGAAGGCAGAAGCTTAACCAACTGAGCTACCCAGGCACCCCAAATGTCTTCACTTAAATACAAATAAGATTTCATATCTATCCACAGGATTGCTGGCCAAGAAGCTATGGGAATGAACATTGTTCTTTGTGTTCATATGAAAGTGAAGAAGGTGGAACAAATGTAAAACCACAGGTGGCCTAGAACATGGACATTCTCTGCTGCAGTGGTTCATTCAACAATAATTCAGCATTAACATTTCAACGTCAACAAATGTGAATACCAAAATTCTACAGGCAACATTACGATGTTTCTTTTTTTGTTACTCAGGTTTCAGGAAAATCTACGGCAAAGATACAATTTCAGTTGCTGATAAGAACAAATATTTATAAACCTTCCAAGTTCTTGATATTAGAATTTTAAAAAGAAGAAATGGTAAGTCCGATCCTATCTGTTTGTTGTGTTTAGCTGAGTCTGAGTGCAGTGCTGTCCTGGGCTTCACAGAAGTTAGACTGAGAATGTAGGACTTGACACCTTTTTAGAGGAACCTGTTGTTTCCCAGGAGCTTAGAGAGTCTTCCTATCCAAAGGAAGTCTTCCTGTCCTCAACCAAGTGGAGCACCTTTACTGTCTTCTCTTATATGCATTTTTTTCTGATTATGAAAGTACTACTGTTATCATTTTGGAAGATGATTTCTTTTTTCCTCTTGATTCTTTTTCACTTGCCTGTTTTCTTCTTTTTCCTTCTCAGCCACCTGTTCTCCCTCCTTTCCTCTTCCTTTACCTCTGTATAATGTTCTCTTGTTTTCGGTTAACTTCCTGGAACATTTCCAAAATTTTGTTTACATGTTTTGTTTTGATCTTTTCTTTCCTTTTCTTTCCTTTTCTTTTCTTTTCTTTTCTTTTCTTTTCTTTTCTTTTCTTTTTTCTTTCTTTCTTTCTTTCTTTCTTTCTTTCTTTCTTTCTTTCTTTCTTTCATTCTTTTTTTTCTTTTCCTGGAGTATTTTTAAATGTTGCATAATAGTCTATGAGGTAACTAATTTACCTCGTTCCAGGTACCGAAAACATCTTTTCAGTAGCAATGGCAAAATTTTGTGATCCTGGGGTAGCGTATCAGTGACAGACACTGGATTAAGAATCTTCAGGGATTTTTGTGATCATATGATGACTGCTAGACTGTGGGAATTAGGCTATGGATAGCTCCTAGTTCATTCTCAACTAAAGGGCATACGATAGCTCTATCTCGAAGGGAGACAATCTCAACCTTTTTCAAGCCAAATAAATATGTCCCAAAAGTCATTGAAAGAAGGTTGAGATTGTCTTTGAACATACAAATAATTTCATTGAGTCAAAGAGTAAAGTGATTTCTGTCATTACACTGAAGTCAAACTTGGTTAGAAGAGTGTCTATGGATTTTGGGTAGCCAGCTTTGGTCATAATGATTGTTATACTACAGTATTTTAGCTTTAAATCCATACATCTATACTGTGTTTTTTGAGTCTGAGGTTGAACTCATGTATCCTTTACCAGTTGTTCCACATGAAGTTTTGCCAAAAAAGAAGCACTAGAGAGAATCCTGAAGGCTAAATGAATTAAAAAGGACTTGCTCTTTCCTGTTTGCATCTAAATCCAGTCAGGTGAGAGCTCTTTATCCTGGCAATGACAACTGATCCCACAAGTAGCAGTTGATTGCAGTTTACTGTTTTTCCGTGCTATTTAAAATCAGCCTCATTACATTCCTCTCAGAAAACTCAGAATCAGCCTGACTCTGCTTCTTCCTCAGAAGTGTAAGTCCCAGCTCCACAGGCTCTCCTCCAATCCTCTGAGCTTTAATGATCCCTTCTGTTCATCCAACCTCTGTTTAAGAGCACAAAGTATTCCCCTTTTGCCTTTTTAATTTCCTAATCTCCAGTTCACAATTCTGTGTCATTTTCTTCTGGTAAGATAACTGATGTAGTTTCTTTCTCCTCAAAGACCCCTGGCCTACTCAGTGGTGGTTGAAGATTTAAAAAAAAAATATATATATATATATATATATATATATATATATATATATATATATAATCACTCAAGGTATATGCATTAAAGAAGAGAAGGGGGCTAAGAAACAAATTCTAGGGGACAGAGGACGATTTGCCTGTGATCCAAGAGGTAAGAACGGAGCTAGTATAGCAAGAGTTGAGAAAGAGAGTCAAGGAGTCATCAATGGAGTCATGTGCCAGAACATTCAACTAGGTTAAGAATAAAATTATTTTCTGGAAATCTATGTCCTGATGACTCTATTTACAATAAAGGCAGAGCAGAGTGGAGCTCTTCTGTTGGAAGGATAAGCTTTAGAAATTCTTAGTCATTTGTGTTTGGTAGTCCTGGGTAGGGAGCACCAGATGGTCAGTGATAATGAAGACAGAGGCAGTAAGAAAGGCAATATTCACATGAGGTCAGCCCACCCAGTGAGTGCCTGATGGTAGGAACTATGTCCAAGGTTGTTCAGTACGTTATTTTGTTCTAAATTCATTGTATCTAAATTCATTATGCTTCACTGCATGGCAGTATGAAGGGAATTTTTAAAAATGGGCCAAGATTCCCATTCCATACAAGTGTTTAGCATTCTTTCATGAGGAGAATGAATATCTATTTGACTCTCTCCATCCCAGAATACCAAGGAGAACAAAAAGATCTGTGGTTTTAATTAATCATCTCAACTCAAGTTCGACATTGAAGTTGATGGTTTAGATTCCTATAACACAGTGAAGCGTACCTTGGCAGAATTGAAAAACAGTGAACCTCTGCACAGCAACATTCCCAGCTGCAAAGTGGATAATCATTTTACCTTTTTGACAAATCATAATTGAGTCCCTTCAATGAAAGAATTTATTAATCTAAAGTGCAAAGTAAACTAATCACCATTAGGTCTCACTGCTAAAGAGGTATTTGCTATATCATAAAGAAGTAATATAAAAAAGGATATAATTTTTTGTGTTCTTTTTGGGAAAGCATATAATTTTAGTTTGTATTGTAGGCAATGTGATTAAAATTTTAACATATTTTCATATAAACAGTAAGTTTTATGGATGGTGTTTCTTTTAAAATGATTTCATTTTGGAGGTTCAGATTTCCTTGGAGTTCAATTGGATTCAAGTCCCTATCTTAATTATCAAACAGCCAAATAATCTATCATTCCTAATTCTATAACCTATGAAACTGACATTTGATGCCAAAACTTTCATGTATTTTATTTGCATTAATTCTCATAACAGTGTGGCAAGAGAATAATTATTGATTATATTTGTCCAAAGATAGACATTGGATTATAACTCAGTTTGACTTTAAAACTTATGCACTTTCTACTATACAAGCTGCTTCCCTCTAATATATGATAGCTTCCACTTGTTTTTGGAAGAATATAGGGAATTGGAAATGAGAAACTGATAGAGTACAGATGCTACAATACAGGTCCCAGAGGATCTCAGAGACTTTATAAGGTTTCTGAGATAGTAGTAGAACTGACCTCAACCCAGATCTGCTGATTCCTGATACATCATATGGCCAGATCTGAACTTAGTCCAATACATTCATAACCATGATCTGAATTCTACTGCCATGCAATAAAGAGTTGCTGAGTTCCTTGACTGCTATCTAATTTCACGACAGCCTACAGTCTAAAAAGCACCAAATTTTAATATGGGATTGAACAACACAATAGACATACTTGTATTGATATATATCAATAGAATTATATATATTATACATATATAATATATATGCCGAGTGTGAAATATATATGAAAGGAAATATATATCTATGTATATGTATATATATATAATGAAAGGAAATATATATATATGGAAATATACATCCACACACACACACACATATATAAGAAACTTTGTCAGTTTGCATGCAGGTTCAGATGCAGTTAGAAATCATTTCTTTTATCATGATTTCTCTTAGAAGATCTAGAGAAATTCCATTACATGTGTAACAAGAAGGCTAAAATCCTCTTCCCTTCAGATGAAGCCTGAGAGAAGAAAAAGTTGCTAATAAAGAGATCCATCAGACTGTATAAATAATCATTTCAACTTCACCTTGTCTGTGTTGCCCTGGAGCTGAGTTTGTGGATATTTGGGATGGAGAGATTGAATTTCTCTGATATTCAAATATGGGAGGGATATTTTTTAATTGCTTATTTTTGTTGTCATGGTTATTGGCCTGAAAAGGGAGAAGACAATGGGGATGTTGGGAGTGGCTGGGTACATCAGAAAAGCCCAAGGATTTAAAAAAGCAGGGTATCTACTGTTTAAATTCATTTGTTTTCATTTTTATATGTAAATTCCTCCCATCTCCCCAAATGTTGTGGAAAACTTGGTACACAGAAAAAGGTATGGAGATTTTGGAGAAAGGTAGACATGAAAATCTAGAAGAGAGCAATTCCTTTTCTCTTTTTTAAAATATTTGTGAGAAACAAAGAACAGTCATATCTGGACATCTAAATAAGAGATGAGTGAAGAGAATGTAAGAACACCTGGAATTCACAGATATTTTAAAAAAGTGTAACTCCACTCAACATCTGGGTTATATATATATATATATAGGTACTCAATGAATATTTTTGAACAGTCATAACGTGTTACATTTACTGAGCATGTCTTATACTCTAGGCACTGTCCTAAGTATACTGTACATATTAACTCATTAAATTCACACAATAACCCTTAAAAATAGGTGCTCTTATTCTCATAACTTTACAGATGAGGATATTGGGACTATAATATTAAACAATTTAACCAAGGTTGAATAGTTGAAATGGCTTATAGCTTATAAGAGGCAGAACACTAGGTATGTGGCTAAAATAAAAAGACAATACAGAGATACATACAAAAGTCCATTCTAGAAGTGTCAACAAATTTAAATAAATGATAATCATTTCATCTTAATAAAATATCCTTCAGGTACTGAATACCTGAAAAGAAAACTATAGCTATATGCCATATACTTCTCAATCCTATGAAGATAGCTTTTAGAAGATGCTGACTTAATTTAACAGATCTATTGGAGAATTAAGAACAAATTCATATGTCCATTATTGGCATGAGCACACTCAAAGGCGCCACACCTTGTGAGC
Source organism: Mustela erminea (assembly GCF_009829155.1). Classification (NCBI taxonomy): domain Eukaryota; kingdom Metazoa; phylum Chordata; class Mammalia; order Carnivora; family Mustelidae; genus Mustela; species Mustela erminea. The sequence goes on from NC_045621.1 coordinate 53,800,880, forward strand.
CTGTGTAGTAGAGGGTTTAGTGAGAGATCCCTGAGGAGATCAAGCTTGACAAACCAGAGCTGGAACAATAAAGGTTGATGTTCTTGCCAGTGTGAGATTCTCTAGCCATTTTAGAAAATCTGTATTCAGTTGTTTTTAAAGTAATGCTATTATATATTCTGTGTCTTGCCTACAATATTTACAGAGTTGTATCTTTTTGATCCTTGAGGGCCAAAATTCAGAGGAAAGAAAAAGTACTCAATACACAAACCCACTGTAAGGTCTATGCTTCTTTGAGGGGGACTAAGACTTCAAACGCCCATTTTGTTGCCATGGCAGTTGTCCTTTCTAAGTCATCCATTGACAATCTGCGATTTGTGATCACTGACATAATTCATTAGTGTGAATTTAACACTGCATGCATATATTTGGTTTCACATAAGGTCAACTGGGTGACTTTGGTGAATGAAATAAATGACCATTTCATTGAGCAACATACCTCCGGGAACATCAAACTGATTCTATTTCTACATTTCTCCCACTCCCAACACCTTCCTAAATTCTCACTGACTCACAAACTGCCTTTCATTTTACCATGGCTTGATAAAACCTTAATATATCTTTCATTCACTTACTACCTTCTTTCAAGTCATTTTTGAAAACTACTTTACTGTTACCATACAATTATAATTACGGCGTTCTTCCATATCTTGAATGATAGTTTGTCTCTGTCCATTAATCAGTACTAGTTCTGTCCTTTGAAGCAGTCCAGATAGCATGGACTATTCCCTTTTTCACACAGTTTTCAAACAATCTTTTGAATGGTTGAAGTCATATATTGTCTCACTTACTCTAGTTTTTCTTTTTTGTAGGCTAAAATACACAGCTCTTTCAACCATTTTCTTCTTTGACACAATTTGCTAGAACATAAACCATCTTATTTAATTTATTCCAAACATTTGGTTATTCTTTGATGTTGTTCTTCTATTGTAAAGTCCAGGAAAGTATACATACCTTCAAGCATGACCTCCTGACTGATGTCATGTGTGTTAGGATTATTACCTCACTTGATATAGATATTAAATGCTTACTGACATAGCACATAGCCTAAAAGTTCAAGATTTTTTCTGCTCTTTTTTTTTTTTAACAATCTAATCCATTATTGATTATCACTGAGATTCTCATTCACAAAAACTCTGGATCTTGTATATGATGCTTTTACAAGACAGTCAACTCTCATTCTTGTGAACATTTTTTAAAAATGTAGACAATGGATTTGATATTAGTTCTTTTTAAATCCTATTTGTCAATTTTAATCCATTGTTCTGGATTGAGATAGCATCAGAAGATTGTGAAAAGCAATTTTGGGTGAAATAATTCCCATGTTGGAAGTCCAGCCTAGCAAGAGGGATAAGATGTCTTGAAATTTCATGAAAATTGAGGGTATCCATCAAAGACAGCAAGAGGCTTCATCTTGGGATTTAGAACCCTCTCCCAACCCACTGGCATTCTACCAGGATTAAAACCAAGTAATCACAGGACCTCCAGGGGAGATAGAATTTGGAGGCTGAGTACTATCAGTTAGAGTAAAGGACAAAATATATATAATATCGACAATTTCAGAAAATGAATTTGACAAAATCTAGCACTCTTACATGATGAAAACACATTTGTTAGACTAGAAATAGAGGAAGACTTCTTCACTCCATAAAGGGCAACTACAGAAAACTCATGGCTAACATTATACTTAATGCTGAAAGACTGAAACTTTCTCCTTAAGATCAGGAATAAGAAGAGGATTCCAATCTCCCCACTTCTATTCATTATTGTGCTAGAAGTTCTAGCCAGTGTAATTGAGCAAGAAAACTAAATAAAAGGAGTCCAAATTGGAAAGGAAATAAAATTATCTCTATTTGCAAATGAAGTGGCCTCATATATAGAAAATCCTAAAGAATCTACAGGAAAACTATCACAGCTATAACTGATTTCAGCAACCTGGCAGCATATAAAACTCAATATACAAAAAAAAAAAAAAACAGTTGTGTTTCTACACACTGACAATGAACAATCTGAAAATGAAATCATTCCAATTGCAATAGCATCAAAAATAAATTCTCAGGAATAAATTTAACAACAACAACAAAAGTGTATGACTTGAAGACACCAAAAACTACAAAACATCATTCTAAGAAATTAAAAGGGACCTAAAAAACATACAAAGACCCCTGTATAAATGGACTGGAAGCCTTAAGATAGCAATATTCTCCAAACTGAGCTACAAATACAATGCATCCCTTATCTAAGTCTCAGCTGACTTTTTTTTTTTTTCTTTTGAAGAAATTGACAAGTAGATTCTAAAAATGATATAGGAATGCAAGACACTCATACTAGTCAAAACAGTCTTAAAAAAGAACAGAGTTGGAGGATTCACATTTCCAATTTTAAAACTTACCACAATCCTACAGAAATCAGGATTGTATGATATTGGCCTAAGGATAGATGTATAAACCAGTTGAATAAGTGTGAGAGTAGAAACAAACCCAATTAGATAGAGTTAATTGATTTCTGACAATGGCACTAAGATAATTCAACGGAAGAAAAAACTCTTTTCAACAAATGGTACTGGGAAAACTCAACAGCCACATGAAAAAGAATGAAGTTGGATCACACACCCAAAATAAGATTAACTCAAAATGGATTAAATACCCAAATTTAAGTGAACCTATAAATCTAAAGAACCTATGAAATTCTTAAAAGAAAATGTAGGTGCAGGGTGCCTGAGTGGTTCGGTTGGCTAAGTGTCTGATACTTGATTTCAGTTCAGGTCTTTATCTCTGTGTTGTAAGATTGAACTCTGCACTGGGCATGGAGCCTGCTTAAGATTCTCTCTCTCCTTCTTTAAAAAATAATAATAATAAAAAAGAAAATATAGTTGCAAATCTTTACGATTGAAATAGGCATTTTTTTTTTAGCTACCACACTAATAGCACAAGCAATGAAAGAAAAACTGTTAAACTGGATTTCATCAAAATCAAAAGTTGTGCTTCAGAGACACTATCAAAAAGATTACCCACAAGATGGGAGAAGATGTTTGTCAATCATATATAAGGATCTTACATGTAGAATATATAAAGAACTATTACAACTAATGTTTTAGTATTTGTATGTGTTGCAAAATGATGAAGATTTGCACATTTTGGTGTTCATACTTTGTAAATGTGAGTAAAAAAGCTAGAATAAAGAGTAAATTTAACCCAAATTGCATAGAAGAAAAAAAAAATAGTGAAAGCAAAATGTAGAAAATAGAAAAAGAGTAAAGAAAATTAACCAAACTCAAAGTTAGTTCTTTGAAAAAGTTACTAAAGTTTATTATACTTAGATAAAACTAATTAAGAGAAGACCACAAATGTCAGAAGTGAAAAAAGAAAATATTACTATAGGTCCTACAGACAATAAAATAATGAAGGTGATATTTTTAATATCTTTATGTCAAATTAAATAATTATACAGAAATGGGAAATTTCTTATAAAGCATTAATTTTAAAAATTAACACAGTAGAAATAGAAAATCAGAGTAGCTATATTTCAATTGAAAAATTTGAATTAAAAAAAAAAATTCCAGGCATCTGGGTAGCTCGGTCAGTTAGTTAATTGTCTGCTTTAGGCTCAGGTCATGATTCCAGGCTCCTGGGATCAAGCCCCGATTCAGACTTCCTGCTCAAGGGGACACTGCTTCTCTCTCTACCTCTGCCCTTCTCCCCAACCCACCCTCACCCACCACCCCCATTATTGCTTGCTCTCTCTCTCTCTCTCTCATGCTCTCTGTCTCTCAAATAAACACATAAATAAAATCTAAAATAAAGCAAAACAAAAACTCCTGCATAAAGAAATTCCAGAGCAAGATGACTTTACAGGTAAATTCTATCTAAATTTTAAAGAAGGAATTATAATGATCTTTCACAAACTCTTTCAGAAAATAGAGAAAAAATGAATGTTTCCTTTATTTTATGAAGCCAGCATAACCCTAACACCAAAGACAATACCAGATAATTAGTGACCAATATTCTTCACGGGTATAGATATAAAATTCCTCAACAAAATATTAGCAAATTCAATTCGACAGTATTTAAAAAGAAAGGAATATATGATGACCATATAAGTGTATCTCATACATTCAAAATTGGTGTAATATTTCATAATCATTCAAAACAATAAAATCATGTCATTAGATGCAGAAAAAGCATTTAATAGTGTCAAAATAATGAAATAAGCACTCTTAGGAACTGAGAAATAGAAAACAACTTTCTCAATCCAAAAGGCATCTATTAAAACCTATAAATAAATCATCATATTTAAAGTTCCTAAGATTAGGTACAGCAAGAATATTAATTTTACACTTTCTATTCAATATGTACTAGAGGTCAAGTACAATAAAGCTAAAAAAGGAAAAAAAGCTTAAACCAAGGAAAGGCAAAATATGTCTCTATTTGCAGATGACATGATTGTCTATATAGGAAATCCTAAGTAATCTATAAAAAACTATTAGAAATAATCAATGAATGTATCAAGATCACAAAATGTAACATCAATAAACAAATTCTATTGTATGCGTCTAACAGTAAACAATTGGAAAATGTAATTTAAAAAGCAGAACCCTGGAAAACAGCATAAAAAATGTAGAATACTTAGGAATAAATTTCATTAAAAGTATGTAGGAGGATTCTATGTTGTTAAGATGTCCTTTCTTCTCAAAATAGCTTATAGATTCAGCACAGTCTTAATCGTAAACTCAGTAAGCCCTTTGCACAAACTAAGAATTTACTGTATGTTTTATGTAGAAATGCAAAACTTAAAACAATACGGAGAACAATAGTTTTAAAAAAGCACAAAGTTGGAGGACTTTTAAAACCTACTTGCAATGTTTTAATGATCAAAATCAGTGAAATAGAATAGAAAACGGAAAAACAGTAGGGAAAAGTAATAAAGCTGTGGTATTCATTGGTGTAAAGGTAGATATATGGATAACCAGAAATTCTAAAAATTCACCCACACATCTAAGGTCAAATCATTTTCAACAAGATGCCAACCTAATTCAACAGGTAAAATTACAGAATTTTCAGCAAATGGTATGGGAACAACTGCATATTTAAATGGAGAAATTTTAAAGAAGATATTCAAATGGCCTATGGGCACATTAAACAATCTTCAACATTATTAGTCATCAGGGAAATTCAGAGTAGAACCAAAATGAGGTTCCATTTTATACTTAATAGAATGGCTTAAATTAAAAAACATAGTCAATAGCCAGAACTCTCAAAAATTGTTTCTGAGAGTATAGAATGGTACAAATACTGAAGAGAACATTTTGGCAATTTCTTATAAAGCTAAATATACACTCTATTATGACTTAACAGTTTGACTCCTAGGTAAGAAATTTTAAAAATAATAATAATAACAGAATTGCAAACAAATATTCATACCAGCTTTCTTCAGAATGGCTAAAATGTAGTATTAACTTAAATGTCCTTTGGTGAATGGATAAGAAAATGTATACTCATAAAATACAATATCAACTCAGTAATAAAAATGAATAATACACTTATACGCACAACCACTTGAGCCGAAAAGTAAGAAACAAAAATGTGTACCCTTACGGTTCCATTTATATTGAGTTCTAGAAGAAGCAAAACTAATCTATGGTTATAGAAATAAGAGTAGTATTTGCCTGGGGTAGTGGTCTGGAGCAGACTGACTACAAAGGAATATAAGGGAACTTTTGGGGGTGATAGAAATGTTCTACATTGTGATGGGGTATGGTTTATACTAGTTGTAGTGTATGGACTTCTGGCAAAGCTCAATGAGAATTTTATACTTAAATTTGGCATATTTAATTATATATGCATTATCCTCAACAAAGTTGGTTTAAAAAGAAACAAAACCTGAAGCTATGAACACAAAGCCATCTTTATACATTGACTTCTATGACATTATTTCCAAAAGAGTTGATAAAATAAGAGAAGGAATGAAAGCCAACCCCATCTTTAATTATACTTAAAATATCATCAAGATAAACAAGATTGGTCCTGAAATCCATTCACAAAATGGAGGCTCTATGCCAGTATCCCCAGTGCTACCACTGCTGCAAGTGATTCATTAGTGGTTGCATTTACCAAACATTTCACGGAATGTCTGCTTTATACGGAATACTATGCTGGGTGCTGAGCTTAGTCCTCAAAAAATTCACATCCTCATTGGGAAGACATCTGTTGGCGGAGAAATCTCAGTATCCAATGTTACAAAAGTTAAAGCGATGGTATGGAAGTGTGACCAAAGTGCTGTCGGAACCTTATGAGATAAAACAACTAACTCTCCATGAAGATGACAGCAGAGGCTTCCCAAAGCAACATGCCACCAAGATCTTGAAGATCTTCTAGGTAAGAAGAAATGAAAGACGTCGGGAGCCTGATAGGGAGTAGAGCGTGTGCAAGATATTTGGTCCGAGAAAGCTGTGATGTGTTGCAGAAACAGAAAAGTTCCAGGTGGTTGGGGGATGGGCTATACAGAAAGTGGTAGGAAACGTGGAAAGAGAAAGGAGAAGCCTCCTTTGAAAAGCGTTGTTAAGTCACTCTTGTAAGCAAATCATATACATAAATATACCTCGAACTCTGTGTAATAGGCACTGTTGAGAATTAATCTTCCATTATTTACTTGATTGTTATGTACTTCCACTTCCTTGACTCCATTTGCACATCTTAGCAACACTGTGTGAAATCATCTCCAGGAAACTATTTTTAGTTTTAGATATAAGGATAAAAGAATATAGGATTGCAAGTTATTTTGAGATATTCAGACAAGTGAAACACAGAAACTAAAAATATTACCATGACTCGCTTTCCTCTTTATGTGAAAATATATGCTACATGGAAAGCTATGTGCAAACATCATAGTTGATTTATAGTATTGCTATTATCATGACTATTCTGTATTTTTGTACTCCAGTTATCTTCTTGTCAAGAATCTCTAATGTCTTTACAAATGAGTAAATACAATTCCCTCCAATTTTTCATATATATAATTGAGATAACATGGAGTAGAGGAACAGCGTTGGCGCTAGACAGGAAGGCTTTGGAATAATTCAGAAGAGACCACACAAACTGAACAGAATTTATTTGAGCCTGTTCTAACCTTTGGATCATATCCCTCCCAGAGGAGATAAAGAAATCCGTCCGCCAGTGCACGCTGAAAATACTGACTACACTCTCCAATAACTGTTGAGTTCGAAATTATTTCCAGTATGCGGTCTATACAGCCAAGGCTTCAAGTCAGATGCAGTGAGCAGAGGCCAGACCTTTCAACACTTTTAAAAGTTTTTTTTTTTCCTTTTAATAGTATAAATTCAAAAGACTCTCATATATTTCTTTCTATCAGTTACCACATTCAGTATTTAATTCAGAATGGCCCCCGACTCTCTTTTCATGCCTTTATATTCCATATAAAACCTCACAATAAACTCCTGGGTGACTTAAAATACTATTTAAATAAAAGCTCTTTAGAAGGCCTTATTGGGAGCTGAGTTGGGTCTTTGAGGGAAGGTTTCCCCACCCGAAGCCAAAGACATCTATTTAACTGCTGCGGTCTCTAGGCCGTGCATGTTGACTGATTTACTGTCACAGATAATCCAGCGCTTGGCCAGAAGCCATTTCAGTTTAAGGGCATGCGGTTTGGCAGGCCGCATTGCTTGCAATAATGTAATAAAACAGAAAGAAATCCATACCTGGTTGTGAAAGGAAAGAATCTATCTATTTTGCCAGAGGCAGGTGAAATGGGTCTGTGTGATTGAGTGGTTGGTCAGAGCAGAGCCGTATAAAATAACCCACCAGGACTTGTATTTCTGAAAATGACCAGCATGCCCCAAAGTTCCTGAATTCTGTGCACTTACTGGAAGGGGTGGGGGAGTGCTAGTTTTATTTGTATTTTCAGACCATTGGCTTATGATGGTTCTATTACTATTTATGGTTGTTCTGATCAAGGTTCTTTTGATTGCAGTGATCGGAATGCCATGTAAACCCACTCAAATCACATAAAATCAGAGGGTAGGAGAAGAAGGAGAAGTAGGCTTCAGAAAATGTAGAACTGAGACAGAGAGGCTGCTTCTCCTGGCCAGTTGGGTGGTCCATTCTTCTCTTTAACACATTGGCTTTCTCTGCTTGCACAGAACCTCAAAACACGGCGTCACCCATTTTCTCTTGTCCTGTGTCCTCACAGGCTTTAAGTTGCAGCCCATTGCTAACTGATTGAGTCTTTCAGAGTCTAATTTCCAAATGCCCAGGAAAGGAATTTGACTGGGCCAGCTCATCTGTGTTTTGGTTAAGATCTCTGCATTAGGTGATACCCTAAGTCTCTTGGCGATCTATGAATTGGTGCCTCACGGGGTGGTGTGAGTAGAGTTCCTCATCATATAGTCTACTGCTCATTCAGCTTGGACTGTAGACAGGAGAGGCTAGAGTCTGCTCTAACAAGGGTTTCTAATTTTATTAAAGCTGAGTATGTCTTTCACTGAAAAATATTGAGTGCTTCCAATAGACCACTATTCTAAGCACTATGCTATCTTCTAGAGATGTGACTGTCAACAAAATGGAAAGTCTCTGTTCTTCCCTGATCTGCCCTGGCCACATGTCCCCCTCTAATATGTCCCAACCCCCTTCAGACAAGTTTACTCAATGTGTCCTTTATTTGGGCTTTGTGGTATCACCTCGGAGTCTTCGTCACGCCAGTCTGAATCTTAAAGATCCTTCCTTATTATGCACAAAGCCCTTCCATTTTTCCAAAAGCTGTGTAAAGACTACTTTTTTGACATAGCTTTTCACTTCTGCTCTATATCAAAACCACCCAAGTTTCCCTTCTTCCTCACTTTGTCCATCTGGCATTTGTCACCTCTCTATATCCCTCCTTTAGTGGCCACCTCTTTCCCCAACCCAGCTCAGGGCATGGCCATGAGCTCATTAGGAGATGGTTAGTTGAAAAAGCTGAGGCCGTACCATTGTATGTAAATGCATACTTGGCTTAAATTAATTTTTTAGGACCTAGACTCGAGGAAGGAGGCTCTATTATTTACAAATATGCTTTTACAGGGCAGAGGTTGTGAAAAGACATTCTGTGTCACTCGAGAAACTGCCTAAATAAACGTGATTCTCAGGTGATTCCCCATGCTGCTAACAACCCAGGTACATTATTGTTTCTTCCTGGAGGTACTTCAGCAAGCCAAGTGAATGGCCCACTAGAGAAAAGTTGTCACTTGCACTGATTCATCAACACTTTTTCCAGCAATCATAGTACCTGTGCCATCTGTGTTTAGCACTTTAAAAAAAAAAAAAAAAAAAAAAAAAAAAAAAAAAAAAATGAAGAAGAAAGAAAGAAAAAAAAGAAGAAGGAAAAAAAAAAGCTCTTTGCGACTGCCATACAAATCAGGGGCACTAACAAGGTCACACAGAAGGGAATTTCAGGACTCTGGGAAGATGTTCTCCTGCATGGCAGGGAGCAGTAACAGCGTTCTACACAAGTTCTGCATCCCGGGCTGCTCGGCCCCAGCCTGGAGCTGCTTCAGGTCCGTTGGGAAATGTGTATTATGCCTGGGTTAATTTGCTGATTAATCTCTAGTCAGTGGTTTGTGCTTTCCCCAGATGGCCAATTAAAATTTACAACTGGCAGAACAGTGTCCTGTTGGCAGGCTGATGAGGGGGCCAGAGCTAGAGGCAGTGACAGAAGGCAGGGGCCCAGTTTTGTCTGCTTCTCCCCTCCCCTTTCCTTTATTTCTCTCTCTTGCTCTTTTTAAAGCTGCTGGATTTATTCGGAGGAAAGTGTAAGCCGGGCTTAGGCGGTAAGTGTGAGATGTGTGGTGTAGTTTACAACTCTGCTGCTATTTACTCTCCAACACTCTCAGGGCCGCTCCCGTATTCCCGGAATCAACGGTTTTACCCACAGCAAATATAGCTGACAAAAATCAGCCAGGGGGCACAACTGATTTAACAGCTTCAGAAATGTAATAGCCTTTTTTTTTTCCCCCTGATTTGCAGTCCCCATGGATTGATGGTCTAATATCATTCACTTCCTCACAAATATATAAAACATTTACAGTTGTTTGCGTAAATCAAGGCAAAGTGCTACATGTGAAGCTGATAATAAGTAATGCTGGGATATATATAAAAGATAACATACTTTTACAGCAATAGCCCCCGATATTAACTGTTACTTTTTACTTAGCATTCTATACAAATGGCATTGTATACGAATAAAACAGACAGCAAGGAATTTAATTAAAGAAATGCAATTTGATATCATTATTTTATAGTGAAATATTTACTGTGTGTTTCAAATATGCATGAGTCATCCAGATTGGAAATTCTGAAGGAAATTGTTAATCAAGAACCATTGATCCTTAAATAGGCCAAACATGGTCATGATGTATGATATTATGACAATTTGCTACTTTCAGTAACTGTTGATTATCATTGGCAAAAAATTAAAATAAAATATGTTCCTCGAGGTGGAAAAGAATTTTTTAAGGTGCATGTTGCATTATTGATGGGAAAATGAATTTAGGGAACTCAGGGGTAAGTCTCCATTATGTTAGCTAAATGGGAAGAGAGGAGGCGTTGTGTAAAATTATCTTTGTGTAGAATATATAGAACTTTGGATTTTGTTTTTTTTTTAATAGGATACAACACAGAACTTTGATACCGGACATCAAGAAACCTCAGATCAGACTTTAAGTCCAGGGGTGGCACTTTGTGAATTATTTTCACTAATCTAAGGACTGCAGCTACAAATAAATAATTGTTAAATTTACTTCTATGAGGTAAAATTTGTAAATAATTAGAGAATAGTTAAATTCTTTATGAGCAGGGACTGTATTGCTAAGTTTCCCCTCAGCACCGAGAACATTATCTGATATTTGGTGACCATTCAAGAAAGGTTTGGATAATACCCACGTTTCCCCAACAAATAGGAAAGACTCAGTTTCCCCCCTGCAAGGCTTTACGTGGGAAGCTCCATTGAAATGTAAGGTCTCAGAATATTTTTCAGAAAAAGGTTTCTCATGTGTTCTGGCCTTAAATTGTTCTTGTCTAAGAGACCAAAGGACAGGTATCACACATCTTTCACCTTTTTTCCTCCCTCACCAAATGGAAGATAAATTGAATTCAAGGGGCTTCTTGAATTTCTGCTGTACTTTGTAGAAATGACTCGACTCCATTGATAAACCTTCCATGTTATGAAGCCAGACCTCAACCAGGCAGCATTTCAGTTCAACTTATAAGGTGAGTGTGTACCAAAAGAATTGTATATGGGATAACTACAGACAAAACAAGATTGCGGAACTAATATTTCTTGGTTTTATATTAAATTTCTTGGTTTTATATTAAATTTTTTATCTAATCACATAGACTACAACCTTTCTTTGAGGTAAATATTTTATCCATAAAACAAATCACTTTTATGTAATTTATGTGTTGCTCTGAGGTATGTGGCAATAGTTGAATTGTATGCCTTCTCAGCTGAGTAAGGAGTTTGTGTCTAGCTAGTGTCTGATGTACCAACTCATTGTGCAGATAAAACTCAGATGAGAGGCTGTGTAGCCCCAGCTTGGGAAATATTAAACAGTGAATCGTTGTCTTGATGGGAGAATTGCAAATAAATCCACACATATTTATTAAGTACTTACTAGGTTTAAGGTACTGTGTTAGATACTACTGGCCTTGAGATGTAATTCCAAATATCAGGAAGCTTTTAGTTTGTGAACCAAAATAATAGTAAAACAGGCATAATATGATCACTGCCAAATACAGATGAAAAGGATACTTGTAGAACACTTACTAGAAAGTGACTGGTTTTTGTCTGGTCAGATTGGGAAAGAATTCTTGGGGGAGGTGAGGCTTAAGGAATAAGGATTTTGATAGGGAAGGGAGAGAAAAGTGGGGAGTTCCAGGGAGAAGAAATTGCTGGAGCAAAGGCATAAATGTGGGAAAATATTAATTTAGGTCAGGAAGTAGAAATTGATGGAAAGGGTGATAAGGAGGTTTGGGTGAGTGGTTATGGGCACAAAAAAGAGGCTGCAAAGTTCAGTTGGTAAATCTGAGGTGTAGAAATTTGAAGCAAGCTTATGATCAATTCCGAATCTTCAGAATTTGTTGGGCAGGGAAGAAATCCTAGTTGTATCTGCATTCAACAGTGGATAAGAAGTGGGAGTCTGGCAGTGGGGAGGGAAGTTGGGGTTACTGCAATGACATAAACAAGAGTTATGGGGGCCTACACTACCATGGGCGTAGGAATGAAGAGGATGATAAGTGACAGAGCTATTTCTGATGCAAGACTGGCAAAATCGGATGACACTCAGGACATTAAAAAAGAGGGAGTGGGTAAAGTCAGGATGACTTCGAGTTCCTAGGCTTGAAGCTAGAATGGGTATCGGTGCTCTTTACAGGGAGAGAGAAGACAACTGGAAAGTTATCTTACAGAGGAAGAGAATCCACTGAATTCTGAATTTATTGAGTGGGGAGGTTTGACAAGGTATCATTTTTACTTTACCCAACAGATTGTCGGAAATAGAAGTCTACACTGAAAATAAGTCATCCACTAGCTAGGTCTGTGGACTGGCTGGTCACCTGAGGGTATGTTAGTCGAAGTCCTAGAAATGGGTAAGATTGTCACTTGTCAGCCAACAGACACACCAGTATTATCTTGATGATTATTAAAATACTGAATTGCTTCTGCATTAGATGGTAAGTATAAGTGCTCCAACCTCCTCAAGGCACCCAAGCTGTTCTACACACCCCCCTCACCCCCATAGTGGCCCTTGGGACCACTGCTGTGTAATAGCAATTAAAATGCTAACATCTATCCAAAGCTCCAGGGCCCAGCTACAGTACTATGGCTCTACCTGTTCTGACTGGTTGGTGCCTTTGCCATTACCTTCCATTGTTATTTAACTGTCACTTTTACCTACTGAAAGACTGCAGAGCAAGAAAAGAAACAAGCTAAGGACTGTGCTGGATGATATGACAGGTAGGAGAAAGGGCTTACAAGGGATGTTAAGCCTCCTCTCCTTGTGCTTCTCTTATGCTTTAAGCTAGTTGCTATGTATGGCAGGGCATGCGATGAGACAAATTGAAAAGACAGTGTATCATCAGGTCTTAAATGTGTGGTGGTACAGACAATTAAATAATAAGATGGTCTACACAAAGATGCCCCACATAAATTTCTGATTCCATATTCCTCATATTTTAAAGGACATATAATTTGACAAAATGCATTTTTATTAGACAAAAGGGGTGTGAATCAGAATGGTATTATCCACACAGGTACAAAGTTTTATTCTCCATAATCCTGAAGAACTGAGTTTATACAATTCTCTGAACCGGAGGAAATTGAATTTCACTGGAATTACAAAATCCATTGTTATACAAGTTTGTCTGCATTTTCTTTTTATCCATCGTACCTACATTTGAGCAAACTTAGAGAGCGATGATCTAGAAAGATGCAAACAGATAGAGTACATTGAGTCCATACCAGAGATAATAGTTTTGACTACTGGATCATGAATGTATTACTTAGAAGTTTCAAATACCCTTGCGATGTTTGTGCAAATTGTAAATTCTTGGATCTCAGGTATTTCTCCGATTTTTCGTTCTGTCAGGAAGAGTGGAAAGTAACAAATCATTCTAAGGCAATATGGTTTGCGTTTTCCAGTTGAAAGGTCATGTAGCAAAATCAGTGTGCTAGCTGTAATCTTATGGCTTTCCCAGCATGAGAGAAATTTAAGTATTCATGATATCGTAATTACAAATACTGATCCCCTGTTTCAGTAATGACCTTAGAAGAGAGTTAAGAAACTGTATTTTTTCTTTCATCCCAAGAAAAAAGATATATATATATAAATTATTTGCTATTAAATTTCTATTATATAATTTAAATAAACAGTTTACATTTGATCTGACAATTAATTGGCCCTGCAAATGCAACCTTTTCCTTTCGTGATTACTTTTCAGAGAGAGTGATTTTGAAGACCTATTTCTAAGTTATTAACCAGTGAATTACATATACCCTTAAGTAAATAATAAAAATGTAAATATTGGATTTATGCCCCAATAAGCAGTAGGTCAGAGAACTGCTACGTATCACAGGGTGTACACAGCTCATTATCACTGTTTTTATTCTTTTAATTGTACATTCCTATTCATTGTACACTTAAATAGTGCAGAATGAGGTGAGACCATAGCCACTTTTTGCATAAATTTATGTATGATTATTTAATTGAAGGTCAAATCAACCCTTGTCTGTTCTATGGTGATCCATAGCATCTTCTACTAAGGACGATGCGGTCCTTTTCAAAACTGCCAGGTTTTGAAAAACTGCCAGCAAACAGCATATACTTACCCCTCACTACTTCTGGTAATCAATAATTTAGATTCCTATCCAGAACAGGCATAGACTTAATACAATGTCTCATGCATTTGATGAGATTTTTAGATGGAAATATTTTTATTTTCTATATTTTATATAAATATATATGAGTGTATATTTTTATATTTCTATGTATATATGTATTTTTCATATTTTTATTTTACCATAGTGAGAAAATCAAAGTGAAACAGTAAACTTCTGGGCCAAACACAAGTGCAAATACAACCTTCTATTGTGCTTTTTTCTCTTAGTCTAAGATATTTAAAAATAAGATGTAGAAACACAGATAATATATATATTATTAACAGCACCAACTCATTATTCAGAAATTAAGTGACTTGAAGTTTAAGGTGAAGAAAAGGTGACTCACTGGCATATTTGTGCCATGTGCCTAAACTCTGCCCCTGAGGAGATGACACACAGACTGTTTGGTGTCTCTGTGGTACTGAGTGTCAGCTTTGTGAGTGGAAGGAGCAGGTTGAGATAGGATCATTTTAATTAAGTAATTATATATGTATTTGATTATGATTCATTTTATTTATTACTTATGTATGGTTTTATCCACATAGTCACTCATTAAGAATAGAATACACATAGCAATGCATAAAACAGACACATGCCTATTGTCTTAGAGCTTACAGCTTAGTGGGAGGAGACAGACAAATAAACAAATATAATAAAAATGTAGTAAGTATGATGGTAATTCACGCGGTGGAGAAATATATGGCAGGAAAGGAGGTTAGGGAATGCTTTAGAAGGGCAAAGCAATTGTAAATAGGAATATCAGGGAAAGCTTCCTTAGGAAAATGACACACATGTAAATACTTGGGAAGTGGGGAGCCGACCTTATGGGGAGGCAAGAGAATTCCAGCTGAGGGGCAAATTCAAGGAGAAAGAGAGGAAGCCAGCATGCCTGCTGGAAAGTGCGGAAAGTGTGGAAGGGGGAAAGCAATAGAAAAGTGGGTTGAGTGATCAGAGGAGATTGTATGGGCATTGTAGACCACTGTAAGGTGCATTGCTGTTGCCCTTTTGTTTGGTTTGATTGTTTTAGATTTTTGAGTTTACCTGGGGATGTGATTAGAGGTTGTGAGCAGAGAACTGACAAGGAGACAAGGGCTGAAGAAGGTTCATCAATTAAGAGACCACTTGTAAATCCTACCCAGAAACATATGGTGGTTTGGTGGTAGTAGTAAAAGGAGAAAAAAGTGGTTGGATAATGATCTACTTCGAAGGTAGAGCTGGCAGCATGTCCTGATCAATTGTGTGTGGGGTACAAGAGAAAGAAAGGGACCAAAGCCGACTTCAACATAGGGATTCTAAGCAACTGTCAGAATATAGTCACCATCTTCTTACATGGGACAAGATTGCAAGAGAAGCCTAATTGGAGAGAAAGGTAAATAGGATTTGAGTGTATTTAACTTTCAGATGTCTTGAGATGTTAAGTAATGAGATCTCTTAATCTGGAAGTCTGGAAGGAGAGGTGGGGACGAGGACATATGCTGGGAAGTAGTGAGCTCACAAATGCAATTAAAACCAAGAGATGAGGTGAGTTTTACCCTTGAAGTAAGTGTAAATCAAAAAGAGGTAGGTCTAAAGCTGAACTCTAGGGCTTCCAATGCATAAGAACTGGGTGGAAAATGAGGAACAATCAGCCAAAGAAATTGAAAATTAATGACTAGTAAAATGTGAGTAAAATCAAGAGAACAGGGTGTCCTGAAAATTAAGCAAGGCAAGCGTTTTTAGGTTGAAGGTATAAACATTCTTGCCAAATGCTGTAGATCTGTCAAGTACAGACTAAGAAGTATCCATTGTACTTAGCACTTACACATGCCCTTGCAATCAATAGGCTGCAACAAGACAGATCAGTTTTATTTGATGTCATATAAAAGCAAAGGCAAGGGTCACCTGGGTGGCTCAGTGGGTAAGCCTCTGCCTTTGGCTCAGGTCATGATCTCAGGGTCCTGGGATCGAGCCCTGCATCGGGCTCTCTCCTTAGCAGGGATCCTGCTTCCCCCTCTCTCTCTGTCTGCCTCTCTCCCTACTTGTGATCTCTCTCTGCCAAATAAATAAATAAAATCTTAAAAATAAACAAACAAACAAAAACAGAGGTAATAGTGGGGCACCTGGGTGGCTCAGTTGGTTCGGCATCTGCCTTCAGTTCGGGTCCTGGGATCGAGGCTCACGTCAGGCTCTCCCTCCCCCGGCCACTCTTGCTCTCTTCACTATCTCTCTTTCTCTCTCTCAAATAAATAAAATCTTAAGAAAACAAAACAAAACAATGAAAAAGCAAAGGCAATTCCAAGCTTGCTCAACAAATGTTCCTTTCTATCCAGGATATAAGGAACAGAATGATTGACTGCTAAGAAACTGGGGAATATTCCACCTTCAGAATAAAAACAAAGAGAGTCCTCTACATAGGACCACCATATAAGGACAAATTGAAGGTTTATAGTTTTCTATAAGCAATTTGAAATGAAATACCACTTCTCCAAATGGTTGTTCCTCTGCATAATTTGATTCTCTGCATTGCTCCTGCTTTTACCTATAACACCACTTGAAGGAATGAGAAAACCCAAATAAAGAGGAACTGCCCATATACTTGGAAGGGGATAGATGCACACTGAGTTTTAGAGTTCTTCAGTCAAAAGGCAGCCTGACATGGACTCTCAGATCTACCTCTTGAGCCATGTTGTAGGGAAGGTATGTGTTGGGAAACACAACCCAAGGGTTTCTGGGTACAGAGTCCACTCTACTGGGTCTCATGGGTACCTTCATAGGAAAACAAATGCCAGGGTAATGATGTTTGTGAGGTTTTATATCGTATTTCCATATTGCCCTACTTAAGCACAAAACAGTTCTCATGATGAATATAAACAAAGTTTAGTGACTGAAAGCAAAAAATAATTATTTGTTAAGAATTTTGAGTTCTTCTCAGAGAAAGCACTATCATTTTGCAGTAGTTTTAAAACTTGTGGGGGCACCTGGGTGGCTCAGTGGGTTAAAACCTCTGCCTTCGGCTCAGGTCATGGTCCCAGGGTCCTGGGATTGAGCCCCATGTCGGGCTCTCTGCTCAGCAAGGAGCCTGCTTCCCCCTACCCCTCTCTGCCTGCCTCTCTGCCTACTTGTGATCTCTGTCAAATAAATAAATAAATCTTTTAAAAAAAATAAAAAATAAAACTTGTGCAAAATTAGTGCTTTTATGTATCAAATGCATTGCATATAACACTACTCAAATTTTATAGAAGCTGAACAATCATTTACTTGATAAGTACTTCTATTGGGGGTCTACTATGTTCAAAGCACTTTGCTAGGACAAAGAATATACGCTGTCAGTGTTTATAAGCAGAGTTACTATTAAATTTAGTCTCATTTCATAACTCAAGGAATATTATCTATCTAAACCAGACTGCAGGACTATGTTCATAATGCTGTCTTGTCTCTGGGACAGATTGGAATAGAGGGCTGATTCCTAGAGCCTGGAACTGGGAAAGGGTTTTCACCTCTTCTCTTGGGTCCCACACGCCAAGCTGCTGCAGAACCAGGTTCGCCTACCTTGCCCACTCGGAGGCTCAAGTGGAGGAAGTGGGAACATGACCGCACCTGACCGGAAGAAGAGAGGTCATGGCAAAGACGCTGGCTTTTCAGGCACGTTAGTGCCCAAGTTCTGAGCAGCCCAGTTAATGTCCTCAGCTATGAACAACCCGATTAACAGTTCTTCCTCACTGAAGATCAGGCTCATACGGAGATGAGGAAACTGGCCAGAGACCCCTCCTCAAAGACCTTAGTCTTCTTATTTGGACATTTTCAGATTCCTCCCAGCCTAAAATTTCATGACTCAATGGCTGTGTTTGTAAAAACAGGATTTTGAAAATAATGTAACAATTAGAGAGATTTTCCTGACTTTGTAAGGATTGGCATATCTATGTTTCTCCAGATGTGCTAAACGGGATCCATAGAATCTGCATCATGCGGGAACTTGTTAGAAATGTAGACTCTTCAGGCCTCAGCCCCAGGTGAGTCAAGGTCTGTATTTTAATAAGAGCCATACATCATGTGCTATTTTAGGCCAGGTGGAGACCAATCTTTGAGTAGGAAGCTTTTGGAGATAAAAACCACAAAATGCTTTGAATTTCACCAATAATGGGTTTAACCTAAGACCATTATAAGTGGGCAGCAGCTCTCTCTAGCGACTTTTGAGGATTCTGTTTACTACACATAATTATGATGGAACTAGTTAATGACGAATCTGTCAAATGAAATCTAGGATTGTTATTTTCCATTTGGTTAAAAGTTAGGGGGGGGCAGAAAAATGCCCTCTGGGTACTGTTACATATATGTCGAAATTTTACTTCAACTTATAAAATATCATTTAGCTATGGATTTTTGATTCTCTCAATTGTGTTACTGTGAGAGCGCCAAAAAGTTTGTCTGTTTACTTCAAGTTTCCTCAAGCGTCATTTTGAAAAAGATTTTCTGCATTACCAGAAATATCAACAGTTGTCTAAAGATCATTAAAAACCAATTGCTTGGAGACACCTGGGTGACTCAGTCAGTTAAGTGTCTGCCTTTGGCTCAGGTCACAATCCCAGGGGCCTGGGATGGAGAGCCTACTTTCCTCTCTGCCCGCTGCTCCCCATGCTTTTGTGCATTCTCTCTCTCTGACAAAGAAATTAAATAAAATCTTAAAAAAAAATTTTCTTGGAAATCAAGTAACTAGGAATTTTGGCTTAGACTGAAACCAATAAAAAATTTTTTTTAAAATATAGTTGTACATGTCTTTCAACGTATTTATAGCTAAATTTTCTTTTTCCTCACTCAAAACTATAATTTTATTTTATTTGGATGGAATTAAATAAACTTGATATTAAATTTAAATTATATATTTATTTTTCTATATTTTTAAGACTACTATTAATCCTAAGAGGATATGAAAATGATTAAAATATCCCAGTATGAGTGTCATTAAATATATAAAATATTTTATTATGGCAATATATAGAATCTGAAGTTCAATAATATACCTAGAAGGAAATGGAACATGTTAATGCAATCCAAGCAGCACTGATACTTAACAGGTATGATGTTTTTAGCTATAAATGCAGAAAACTTAAATCAATGTCATTTAATAAAAAAGAAAATTTTATGGTCTTAAATTACTTAAAAGTCCAGAGATAATTGGGCTTTAGGTAAGTCTTTGTAATGGCTCGAGCCATTTGCTCAGTACTTGAGTATGTTCTATCTATTCTTGTTTATGCTGGGCTGAACCTTCCGCAACTCCTTCCTTGTCATCCAAACTGGCTGCTACCAGATTTAAGATTTAGATTCTTTCTTGGTTTATGTCAGCAAACAAAAATAAAATGCTTATGCCCCAGTATTTCCAGCAAAATTCTAAAATTCAATCTAACTGGACCAACCTAGAAGCCATGCTCACCGCTAAATCAAGGACTTGGCCAGAGGAATGGAATACCCTGCTTTATTTTGTCACAGTCAGCTCTCCATACCGGATCTGAGGACAGAGGGATCTTACCTAGAAACATAAAAATACCTTATTGGAAATAAAGTTTCTTAACCATGGGAGGAGGAATGCATGCTGGGAAAGCAGCTGCGATACTTCCATTACAGGGACCTGAAGGGAACAAGAGGAAAAGAAGCAGGTGAAAATCTGTCTGGTAGTAGGTGCATTTCCATATTTGCATAAAAATATCCTAAAGGAAAAGATTCAGACCATTCTAGAGGTGAGATTTAAACAGAGAAAGAGAGCGGGTGGGCTGAAAAGACTGAAATCTAAAAGGTTGAGTGGTTCAGACAATGGCAGGTACTATCTGAAAAAGAATCGGGAACTGAAAAATAAACTCAATTCTGTAACGATTCTGAGTTTATTTTTAAACCCATTGTTTTACGTCCATTCTCTATATTGTGAGTACTATTATTCTTCTGAAACAAAAATAAGGTCAGAGTTTTCTCTGATCAGATACATTTTTGCGACATCTCGTTGTTTAGAGCGGAAAGTCTAAGCTTTTTAGTAAAGGAGTTCTGCAAACTCTACCGCTGGTGTTTCAGACTTGCCGTACTCCCTAACACCTCAAATTCTTGCCTCTGTGAATTCCACACTTTTCTTCTTCCGACATTTACCACTCACTTTCCCTCCCTTAGATCACCTGTGGGTTTTACCTGGAACACCTCTCCTCTGTTTTGCTTATACTTACCTCATGTTTTGGGTCCTATCAGGTCAGAGGCTCCTTTCTGCAGGGTATAACCATTATTATACGAACTACATTCATACTATTATCACTGATTGCACCTTATCATACTGTGAACTCACTGAAGATTCATTTAGATTGACATAATAAGGGCTTAAGACATAAATATGTACAATACATTGAATTTCAAGGTTCTCAAATACAGCCAGAAACACTACATTAAAGAAAAGATATTTTTAAACATCAAGGGCTGTAAATTCAAATTACTTGTTTGGCATTAATCAGTGTAGACACAAGTTCATTTAATTAGATTTTTTTTTAAAAGATTTTATTTATTTATTTGACAGAGATCACAAGTAGGCAGAGAGGCAGACAGAGAGATTGAGAGGGAAGCAGGCTGCCTGCTGAGCAGAGAGCCCGATGTGGGACTCGATCCCAGGACCCTGAGATCATTACCTGAGCCGAAGGCAGTGGCTTAACCCACTGAGCCACCCAGGCACCCTGATTAGATTTTTTTTTTTAAGGAGAAAACTCATTGTTTTCAATTTTTGCTGTTACATTAAATGTTTATTAAAACTCTCATATATTGGGAAACTCTTTTGTTGAGGGAACTGTTACAGGAGGAATTATTTCTATGCTTACTGCATTTTTTGAAGTTGTTGAATATCTAGCTGCTTATATGTCAAGGAAAAAGGGTTATATGCTAAAACAAACAATTAATTGAGTGATATATGCACCTGTTTTAGTTTAGGAAATATTAGATAGATAGTTTAGGAAATATTATGTGTTTTGATTAAGTATAATTTGAGGTTTTGATTGAGTATAATATATAATTTCACTTCTGACTTGTTGGTTGTCTATTTGAGGTCTTAGTGAGTAATACAAGATGCAAGTAGCAAAAAGCATGATGAGGACAAACAGTAGGGAAATAGAATTTGGGTAATAACTGGGAATAGTCAATTTATTCTCTGAACCTTAGTGTCCCAATTTATGAAACAAAAACATCAAAATAAAAGCAAATATATTTTGTTTTTTGACATTTTGAACCAACTTAATGAAACCTAAGACTTTGTGTAATTTTTCCCCTCTGAGACTGTCATCTTGCATAATTAAAGATACATTGTAATAATGCTCATAGCATTCAATGTATATCAAAATATTTTTATAATTTTCTTTAGAGAATACAACATAACATTTGAATATGCTTTAAAATAAAAAATTCTTTAATTTTTCATGTATTTTTGGTTTTTGGAACCAGTGAAAAATTACTCTAATTCAAATTTAATGCAGAAAGTGTTTATTATGGATTGGAGATAAAACTAAGTTGAGAATACAATTAGATTTTTAACAATGATATATTTTAGAAAATGTCTCAGCAGGACTATCTAATGTGGAATTTCAAGAATTTGAATATAATTTAGGCAAGCGCATTGTCTGCAAAATTGTTGCTGCTAAGGGCAAGTAATACATGTATTACTCCTGTTTGGAGTTTGTATTTTTGTTGTTGTTGTTGTTGTTTCTTAAAAGGCCTCATTCCCTGAGACTGAGGTAATAACAATAAACACCAAGAACAAAGGCTTTGGGGGCACCTGGGTGGCTCAGTTGGTTAACCACCTGCCTTCTGCTCAGGACATGATCCCAGGGTCCTGGGATCAAGCCTGTGTTGGGCTCCCTGCTCAGCAGGAGTCTGCTTCTCCCTCTCCCTCTGCCCATCCCCCCTCTCCCCCGCTTGTATTCCCTCTCTTTCACAAATAAATAAATAAAATCTGAAATAAAAAAGAGAGAGAGAACAAAAGCTTTGAAGTCAGATGTGAATTCTGATCTGAGATCTGTGAAAAAGGAAATGATAATAGTCATAAGGTTGTTGTGAGGATTAATCAATGTATATTTATTATTTAACACAATGCCGAAAACAGTCAGCCTTCAATGAATGCTTTCTTCTAATTATTATTACCTTATAATTATCACAGACTCAGATAATATAATGCTAAGTTGCTATTGTTTGTTATGGGTAGAAATTTATTAATTTGTCCTTAAATATTTGTTAGTCATTTATCAAACACATATAGACCAAGAGGTGAAAAACTGAAGATGTGCAAAATTCAAGGGCATGGTCATGCTTCTATATAATAACAATACTGTGGTCTGATAAAACTTATGCTTCAATAACAAGGAAACTCTTTGAGAACTGGAAAAAAGACCAACAAATTCTAGCTTGTGTGAAGAAACAAAAATCAGCCAATACTCTCTTTTGCTCCCTCACTCTCTCTCAAGCAAATAACTAAAATCTTAAAAAAAAAAAAAAAAAAAAGAGGGGTGGAGGTGCTGGATGGCTCAGTTGGTTAAGCGTCTGCCTGCCATTCAGGTCATGATTTCTGGGTCCTAGGATTGAGCCCTGCATGGGCTCTTTGCTCAGTAGTGAGTCTGTTTCTCCCTCTCCCTTCGGGCTCTCCTTTGCTCTAACCCTCTCTCAAACAAGTAAAGAAAATCTTTAAAAAAAAATCTTAAATCTTAAAAAAAAAAAAAAACCTTAAAAAAAGTCAACAAATTGGATCTTATATTTAATAACATATTGTTTTGCAAGTCTCCAAAAATTTCCACAAATTATAACACGTGATCCTTGTAAAGACATTGCATAGTGATGAGAATAGGATTAAAATTTATCTTAAATGTGGAGGAAACTGACACTTGGAGAGGATGTGAGCTAATCTAATGTACCATGGTTAGAGAGAGGGACAGTTGGGGTGATGACCTCATCTTTGTCCCTTCAGTGAGTCCTCAGTCCACTGGCATCTCCTTTCCTGAGAAGAGGAACTCAATAAATGCATTTGGCTCTCTGACTCAAATATCTTATTTATTTATTTATTTATTTTTGTGCATGAGAAATTAAAAAATTACAGGTTATCAAACTCAGTGAACAAAATTCCAAACTATTTTAGAGCATAAACATTCTCTAAAACTAATTCCCCAGTTCAGCGTCTTGAGTTGGCTACAGTTGAGTTGGCTACAATCCAATCTTGAAATGTTATTCTTCTGAAGAGAGGCTGGGATAATCAGGCAATGAAGGTGAGCAACAGCACAATCTACTTATGGCACTTTGTGGTGCTTAGAGATAAGAGTCACTACAACTCCCAAAGTATCACAAGCTTTGACTTCTGTAAATGCGAAGGGACCCTGCATGAGGCATTTCTAAGAGATTAACTTGATTTTCTAAGGGAGAAATGGAACCTCAGATGCAATAAAATTATGGAAGTGTTGATGTTTGTTCTTAATCCAAATCAATAATTTAATCCCCATATAGGTTTAAGAATCAATGTTTTATTTTATTTTTAATATAAAAATCAATCTTTGGGACGACCACAACCTTTACATGAATATTTTTATCTCTTGAAATACTGTCAAGAAGGTATCTTTATAATCTTTAGAAGAGGATGTGAATCTAGGTGAATGGCAGAGAGACACTGAAAACACAGGGCTTCCAGTTTGCTTCAGACATGCAAATGGAAAACTGGTTATAAAGTAGAAGCGACTTAGGTAATTACGCGACACTTGGCAAGCATTTGCAAAGGGACCACCATTTTCTACGATCTATACTCACAGTAGAGAACAAAAAGAGCATTAGGCACATTGTATATAGAAAATAGCTAAATACAGAAGTATGAAGTGGACAAAAAGGACATATGATACTGCAAAGAATGGGGTACAGTGGTAAAATCCTCAGAGAAGAAAGGGAAGATGAATTAAGAAGTCTGGCATAAGGGTTAAGCATTGAGTCTCTCTAATTTGGCTGTCTAAGGTTAAAATCCCGGCTCTACACTTACAGCTTGAGCAAATTACTTAATCTTTCCGAACTTCATCTTTTTCATCTAAAAATGAGGCAATAATTGTACTCTCTTATGGGATTTTATGAGGATTAAAAAAAAGATAATACACCTAAAGTGTTTTGCCTAGTTCCTGGTACATAGCAAATGGGCAATGAAAATTAACTTATTGTTATTTAAACACAGTCTTGCATAGAATTTCCATGATTTTGAACATCGGAAACAGAATAAAATTATATTCCCCAAATGGATGGATTGCAATTAATATTAAGAACCTAATAGGTACACTTGTGCAATGCCCTTCCTTTTCAGTTAAAAACACACCAAAGAAAACAAGACCAACAATAACAATCAAATCTATGGTTCACCCAGTGAGAAGAATCACCTTTCAGACAACCCTGCCAATCCATTTAAACCTAATAATGTAATTTCAAATTAAGAAGGGTTTTTCCTATAGCACCTATAAGGGAAATTCTAATTCAAAAATTGGCAAATTCAAATTTTACTCAGAAAATCAATCCCTTAAAAAAATGGTTATTCAACAAAATTTAGCATTTATTTATTGAGGATCTACAAAATGCTGATAATGTATTCATTAGGCATTATTAAACTCATGATGCTTTACATTAAATCCATGCAAAACACATCCCCAAATCGCATTCACTAGAAAGCATAGATATAGTGTCTGTCATACATTAAGCATCATTTTATTCACTTTTGTTTCTCTAGGACAAGTAAGAAAATTTAGAGTTTAGCTGCTTCTTAGACATACAACCAGCCTAGAAGATAAACAACATATCTCTTTTACTACGCACAGCCTGGCACATGGCTTGGCGACACACACTTTGCTGAAAATTGGTAAGAAAAAAAAGTGGCTCTAGACACACCCACAGAGCCAGCATTCGGACTTCCTTAACCAGAGTCAACTGCTCATGCTCAGAACAGGAGAGCCACAGTCTTGGTTTCTGTGCAGTGGAATGAAAAGGAAACTCTTTAACTGTCACCCCGGCTTGTCACTGTGACACAGCACCTCTCATTCTGATTAAAGAGGGAGGACCGTGAGCTGGTGCATTTTCTTTTGTTAAATATATATGTATATGTCCTACTAAAACAAAGCGAAACATAAAATAGATCATTCAAGACATTAAAAAAAAACCCTCTGAAATTCATTTTTATTTGATGTTCTGCAAGCCAGTTACTCGAGTAGTCTCTCTGAGAAGAGAGATCTTTAGGAAAACAATAATGAAAGTCCAGTAGTTCCCTCAGTTAACCTAGAAGTTAACATAACTCTGCCCACGGCCCATTTAACGTAATGGCTTGCCGGTCCTGGAATTGCAGATAGGGCTTGAGATCATCAGCTCATGCCGGAGGACCGCGTACCAGTTATTTATCAAGTGTTTGGAAAGAAGTCAGTCCCAAACTCTCCGCGCCCCGAATGCGCAGACAAAATGTTACAGAAGAAGAAGGTACTCCTGATTTGCAGAATCCTAAGGGAAAGCCTGATTAGATCGTCGGCTGTGACATACAGAATGATAATGAAGTTGGGGACTTCACATCTTGGAAGGGGTGAGAGGGGCTTTTCTGCTTGAAACAAAGCAAAACTGAAGCTACCCGTGACCGCAGCGCGCTGTGTGGTTTCCCACCCCAAGCCCCCGACATTCCGGGCAGTACGCAGCAAAAAGCCCAGCACTCTGTGTGCCGTGAAAATACTGCCTTCCCAGACTCGGAGTGGACGTGAGAAGCCAGTTTCTTTTTGTCTAAAATGTAATAGAAAAGCTATACTTCCAACAATAAAAAAGGAATTACACTCTGGTGAGGGAATAGTAAAGGTTTCCAGCACTTTCACAGGCCAACCAAATGTCTTCCTCTGCCATGTAAATGCAGTAAAAGGATATCCGCATTAAATTACAGGATTTATAGTCGGCAGAAAAACGAAACCACGGGAAGATCATTTTTGCATTAAAATTTAGTTTTCTCTACCAGTATATATTTAAAAAATATAGGTGCCTTTTACTAATGAAGTACATCAAAGCACATTAGGTGCTGCGTTTTGTGAGAACTAGGCAATTTATAAATGCTATTCACATTTAATTAGTAGTCATTTCTTCTCCATAAGCATATTTACTCGGATCTCTTGTTCCTACGGCAACCCAGTGAGTACTACAGCTACAAGAACAGCCTAGACTAACCTAAAAAAGGATGGAGATTAATGAGCGAGCTCAATATGAAGACTATAATGCAAAAGACCGAGCAATAAGATTGGTGAGAGGAGCATCACAAAGAAGCCTCAAATAAAAATCTCTTATTTCAAGGGGCCTATTTATAGAGGGCAGACTTATTTAGTCAGGAGTGCCTATAGGGTACAGCGAGTATGAGAGATGACTCATTTAGAGCTAAGTTCTGCTTAATTGGCTATCCACTCAGGTACGCTCAAACACATATACATACATATACACACGCATGTGTATAATTATCATCTGCTTAGCACACTTATCAATGGGCTCTATAAACAATATCACAAGCAGTTGTGCTCATGGATGTTTCTCCTAAATGCTGCACTTGTTTAAAAATAGGGAGACTTTAAAATTAGCCTTGATGTGAGATGAGGTCATGAAACATTTAGTGAAAAATGATTCTTAAATCTAAATGTTTACGTTATCTTAAGGCTAATTTTCCGAATAGCTTGTTATTCCAGTTCCGTGGCACAACTCTTATTAAGGGGGTGACTTCAAAATAAATAAAGGAGCACTGTTAATGGTACCAGGGCAAAAAGGAATGGTGAATTGAAATTCTGTGTATTCTCCTAAATCCTGCTTCCAAGTAGACAGCCCTTAATTCAGATTTAGGGGGGAGAAGGTAGGTATAAGGCACTTCACCCTCAATCTGCTTCTTTACACAAAGTCATACAATTGTAGTATAATTCCTACAAGAGACAAATTAGAAATAATCAAAAATTATTTGAACTTGAGACAAAAATAAGACCTGACTAAAAAACAAAACAAAAACAAACAAAGAAGAAAAGCGCCAAACTCTTGGAGTCAAACTAACTTTGCTTTGCACATTGTGGACGGCTGGCTAAAAATCCCTGCATCTTATTTGTCCTAAAAATCTCATTATGTCTCAAAACAGTGTGTGAGAGAAACACAGACCAGGAAGAGGGACAAACTAGAAAGAATATGATCCTTATCACCCAATTTTACGTTGTACAAGTGACAGGTTCTTTTCAGAGCTGAGAGGTTCGTTCTTGTTACAACAACGCAGAGGCAAGAGCATCGTTATCACGCCTCCAAATTACCCTGCTTAGTGGCAAAAAGTAAAAGTGATTCCTTCTGACCTTTCTACATTGCTTCATTAAGTCTAACTTGCAAGCAACAAGTAAAAATGAGAAGCTTTCTGCAGCCCCCTCTGATAGAACTGATTAAAAGTAGCTGCTTAGCATCTGCCCAGGAGACCCTGGCTACCGCTCACGTGCTAAATGAAGGTAAATTCAGTGTGTGGCAAGAAATGCTTGTTATACAGTCACTAATATTCATTTCCGTTCAACCAGGGCATTTCAGTTTTGTTCCTTTTTTGATCTAGAGGGATAGCCGCAGATGTAAAACAGTTTGTACGCCTTGTCCTGAATTATTGGTCAATAATGAAATTATTTTCCATGGCTGTATAAATAAGAAAAGGAAACAATATTTTATCAAGATTAATCTGTGTAAATATTAATGGTCAGCCAAGCCTGTGGTCTCCAATTCAGTTCTATGATATATCAGTCCTCTTTGAAGAATACATAATAGCTTCTACCTGTAGTTTTCCTTTGTGAAAATGTGCCTTTACCAGCAACCATTGTCTATGTGGGGATTTAATTATACTCAACAATTAAATCGCAAGGTGTTTGTCTCCCAGATAATCTATGAATCTGAGTTCTGCATTTCTATAGGTACTTTTATGCCTCTATGGCGACTATTTTAATACCAAGGAACACGGCAACTTAAATGCCATTCCCTGGGTTTTATGAAAAAGCAATATAGGAAAGTAAATAGGGCAAATATCAACAACAAAGAACCCCTACTTTGAGTCAAACAATAAATGCAAATAGAAGAACTACGCCAGAGAAGAGAGCTGGGGGGTGAACACTGTGGTCTGAGTATTCCTTCCTGAAAACGCTCACCAGCTAGTTTTAGGCAAGAATATTCTGTATCTTAAAAAAAAAAAAAAATCATAATCGTCCATCAGTGAATCCTCTTCGCTCAGCTTCCCAGGTAGAATTAAAACGCAGTCCCAGAGGCACCAGAACATGAAAACTGAACCCTCTCGCTGAAGATAATCAGCCCAGAAGAGCAGCTAACTTCTTAAATAACCACAATTAAATTTCACACACTCTCTTCTCCCTTCCTGGTTTTCAAACGTAGGGTTATTTATCAGAGAAGAAAAATTGGAGGCTGCGTCTTCAGAAGGCAGCCAGGCACTCCTAACCTAATTAGCGTTAGCCACCCCTGAAAATAAATCCCCTGAATCCTGCAGCTCCAAAGTCACTCCCCCCGCCCCATACTCCTCCACACGCACAAGCACTGGGCCAGAGTAACCTTTCGCCCTGACCTCCAGCAAAAAGCACTAAAGGGGGCATTTGCCACCGCCATCCGGGAAATCAGGTAAAACAACATAAAGGCGTGCCTGTGTGTGTGTGTGTGTGTGTGTGTGTGTGTGTGTGTGTGTGTGAGCGTTGGGGGTGGGGGTGGTGCAAGCGATTTGCTTTGTCCTTATTTAAACTTCTTGCCCACACCACCACAAAATACGCCCCCACCCCGCCCCCCTAAGCTGCCTGAGCCCTGAAGCCTCCGTGCTCAAACAGAAGGCTCAGAGAAGAATGGAGATTTGCAGATCTGATAATGAGCCAGTTAATGACATAAATGATACCTCAAGAACCTCACTAAACCATCCAGGTCCTACAATTTAATCTGTAATAAATACTCCTGCATCATTGCGAGATGGCTGCTCATAATGGCAAATGAAATATGCTGGTATGATAGGTACAATAAATCTGGATTTTCCTATGGTTCCCTCAGGCTAGAACAATATGTAACCACAGTGCGCACTGTCAGGATGAGCAGATCTCAAAGCCATCATAAAATCTAAATGGGGACTAATTAGGAGGCCCTTCCCTTCCAGAGTTACTATTTCTATTGACATTTTCCATGCATGAGCCCCTCCATAACATCATAAGTCACCAAGATAAGAACTCCCTAGATTATAGGGAAAAAGCTTTAATGGAGAAGTTGAACTCAAAGGCGATGCATAAATTTTCCTTTTGATACTATGGGAAGTCTATGTTCAGTACTTTCTTTACAAACTTTCAAGCCAGGAGCAGGGTACTTTTTAATCCCCCTGCACGGTTCCCTTTGGCCGGCTGGTCCCAGTCTCTCTGCACCCAGAGCACGAGTGTTAGGTGGCGCCCAGGGAGGATATTAAAACCGAGTGGGCCGCTTGTAAAACTGCTGGCACCGGGTCAGGAGAGCCGGGAGGTGCACTGCGCAAGCTGGTGTCTGATTCAGGGCCTTTTGGCTTGAAGGTTGGGATTTTCCGAAAGGTCACTGAAGATTAGGCTTTCCCAAGGCCCTTCCAGTCAGGAAGGGAGCAGATTTCTTCAAACAGGCCCTTTCCACGCAAGGAAGTGAGTTAACTCTTTTGATAAGCCAGGATGCCACAAGTCCTCAGGGAAGGGTGAGCTGTGGCACCTCCTTGTGTTGCATGTGTGTGTGTTGAGGGGTGGGGTTGGGAATGAGATCTCTAGGCACTCTGAAATGGCAAGGTGATGGTGAAAAACCAGGCCTTTCCTGTCAGATGAACCTTCTCTTTAGTTACCAACTGCGGAAATGACATGTTATTTAAGTTTTCTGAGAAGCAAAATCCTCAGTTAAAGTGGCAGTAAAAATAACTCATCCTGTAGGGATGTTGGAAGGGTTCAAAAGCATGTGGCTAATTAAAAAAAAAAATAGCTGTGGATATTAGTATGAAATATATTATTTCACTTCAAATAAATAAAATTAGGAAAATATCATGAAAAGGGGGTATGCAACCCAGTATTCTCTTCTCTGAATCTTTGTTTTATACAAGAGGAAAAGCCAAATAATTTGTGGAGGGGTGAGTTGTGATCCGAGCTTATAAAATATAAGTCCTGGATTAAAGTCCTAGTTCAGTTCTTAGTTTAATTACTTGCAAGTATTATTTGTCTTTTGTGTTTGTTCAAGTGCTTTTGGTTACTGAATAATGGGTTCAGGGCCAAGCCCCACCACTGAACTATCCTAGAGCAAGTTAGCCCTGCAATTTCATAATAGCTGAGGTTTGGAGCTCTAAGTTGTCTCAAACATTTTCTATCTAGAGTGTGGGTCTGCAACCAAGACCACCTATGTCTGTGCATAAAAAGTGAATAACATATAGATATCTATCATGGGATCAAATTGCCTATACTACCTATTGATTTAACCACTAGGGAATATATACATTTCTGTTCTTGAATATCTTCTACTCAGTGCAGTAGATCAAACATTCTCTGATAGACATCTGATGAATGGTTTTAACTGCAAATACTTTCAGTCTGAGTTTAAGGCTAAACTGATGGTTTTGTGTGTACATCTATTTATTTTAAATTTTTGTGTAAACAACTTTACATTCTTGTCTTCCAGGGGGCTGAGTTTGTATTTTATTATTTTAATGGTTTGTTTTTTTGGGAATTGGGCTTGTAGAAACTCTGGAGAACTCATTTCATTTGTTTGTCTTAGCTATGAAAATGCAGCTCTTATCAGTTAATATTGAAAATTGTGAAAGTGTCCTCAAGATGTTTATATTTTTATAGAAAATGCTATGATTACCTGCAAACATGAGGACATCAATATAATGATGATAAAATATATTTCAAAGCCTATATGGCACTCAAACTTTGTAGTCTTTTGTGAAGTTATAACATATAAATTGTATTTAAAATATTTAAGAAGTACAAGTTAGATTATGTTAGAACCTAACTTATAATTGTCCTTGTAAGACTATTTATCATAATTTTACTGATGCACTCACCTTCATCTTTCTTCTCATATCAACAATACTAAAATAATTTTGATAAAAGCACTGTATACACTGAATTCTACACTGAAGCCACCACTAAAAAAGAAAAAAATAATAACAAAAGCAGCAAAATTTTATGGTATCATTGTACTTGTTATTCCACTACACTCTTAGTTTAGGTGGTGAGAGAAAACACTACTTAACACTAATAATTTTGAGACTTCATGTTCTTGGGCCCCAGTCAGACTGTTTAGGGTTTAGGACAAACTGTATAGTTGAAATGTTCTCTTACAAGATTTAGATAGGAACAAGGAGCCAGAAGAGCATGTGAACTGAGAGGTTCTGTCATAGCCCAGAATTTTGAATTGAAAATTATCTTAGAATTGAAAATTACCTCCCAGCTTCCCATACTCCTGTCTTCATGAGTCTTCTGAGATACTGATTAGGTTAGTTCTCATTGACTCAGAGTTGATCCAAGGTTTAGGTTTTTAGAGTTACAGTTCATTCACTCAAAAAACTTATTTTATGTCTCTTCTAGGTCAAACACTATTTTGGATGATACACCAGGTACAA
This sequence comes from Mustela erminea, assembly GCF_009829155.1. Lineage (NCBI taxonomy): Eukaryota > Metazoa > Chordata > Mammalia > Carnivora > Mustelidae > Mustela > Mustela erminea. The sequence goes on from NC_045621.1 coordinate 53,832,957, forward strand.
AAGAGGCAAAAACTCTGTCTTCATGGAGGTTATGTTCTATCATAGGAGAACAACAATAAATAAATAGGCAGGTAAATATATAATATGTTGGATGGTGATAATGCTCTGAGGACAAATAGGGATAGAAGTGGGGGATGCAGAGGAGGGCACTGAGATTCTATATGGGGCAGTCAACCAATGCTTTGCCGAGAAAAGGAATTGGAGTGAAGGCCTGTAAAACATGAGGGAGTCAGCCCTACGGGTATTGGGAAGCAAAGTCTTTCAAACAGAGGGAACAGCAAGTGCAAATGTCCTGAGGTGGAGCCATACATGAGGTCTTTAAAGAAAAGCCAGAAGTTTTATATAGCTGGAGAGAAGGGACAGCAACAAGAGAGATGACATCTCTTGACAGCAACAGGAGAGAAGGTCAAAAAGGTGGCAACTGGCCAGCTGTAGTAAGGCCCAATGAGCCTTTGTAACACTGTTGACCTTTATGTTGAATGAGATGGAAAGTCTTTGAGCAGAGGAGTGATGGGATCCGATTTACATTTTTGAACTATCACTCTGACCTCTATATCAAAATTAGCCTGGAGTGGATGGGAAGGGGAGGGTGGGCAGGCAGGATAGAAGTGGCAAGACCAGTAAGGAAGCTACAGTGGTAATCCAGGGAGAGAAAGAGTCAGGGAGGGGCTCAGAGGAGGGTGGCACAGCTTGGGGACATGGTCAAATCTGGGATATATTTTGAAGGCACAATAAATAGAATTTGCCAAAAAATTGGATCTTCATGTGAGTGAAAGGTGAGAATGAAAGATGGAAGGATTAAATGTCCTTTAACATTTCTATTTTATAATAAAGAGTGATCATATCCTCATACTAATATAGGAGACAAAGTGATTATTTTATTATGCTATGTTATCCTTTCATTCAATAGACTCAACAGATGCTGATTGAAAACCTGCCCTGCACCAGGTTCATTGCTGGGAATATAATGGTGAAAAAGGCCAGCAAGCGCTCTTATCTCTGCGCTCACATTTTAGTGGGAATGGAGGAGGAGGAGGAGGAGGAGAAAAAGGAAGAGAAGAAGATAAAAAAGTAATTAAAAAATAAAGAAGAGTGTAGTATTTTCTGTGATAATACTGGCAAGGTTGATATGCTTAAGAGAAATATTCACAGTCGTCAATAATCTTTATGTTCACTTTTTTTTGGTAATGACCTCTAAAAAGAATATTGCTTCCAAGACTTTGGTTCACACCTAAGTTAATATTTGTTTTTTTACTGATTATGTGGTATTGAACCTTGATAAAATCAGGATTCCAGACTCATGGAGAGATGGAAAAATAACATAAAGTCAAAAATGAATGTGAAATATCTATTGTATAGGCAAAGAAAGTACCCAAATCTAAGAAGAGGTAGGAAAAAAACCCGACTTGCATGGCAATAATACAAAAAGTCCATTACGTTCTTGTTTTAGTCTTCATTTGAAACTAAGGAAAAATAATTTACTGCTAATTATGAGGATGGCAACTCTCAATGAAAGTTTTTGTTTTCTAAATTAAAAGTGTGTTTTGCCAAACTCAGTAATTGAGATGATGAAATTGACTTTGGAAGTTTAGAATATTTGCTTAGCCTAAATTCATTAGATAATTGCTTCACAGCTTCTTTGGATGATCTTATTTATTCTCATAATTGTAGCTGCCATACAGACAACATTGAAATCTGTATTTTTAGCCCTGAGAACCCACTCAGCTTCCAGCTCATGGACCTACCTGTTGGCTGAACACATCTACCAGGGTAACACAGAGGTACTTCAAAGTCTATAGGTCATCAGATTGCTACTTCTATGTCTTTCCAAATTTATTTAGCTAGTTGTTACATTTGAATTTTCCCTCTCATTCAATCATCCAATTATCAAACCAGAAACGATGGAGCCATACTCATCTCCTCTCCCTTCTTCGCCATTTATACACAAGACTAAATCTTGACTGCTCCATTTCAGTCAACATAGCCTGTTATACTGTAGCTATGAAGGACACCAGAAGTCTTCTGCATTAGCCTCCTTGTGAAGATTCAGCTTTCCATCCATCATTGCTCTTGTAAGATCTTCGTCTATACATATACCTCCACAAACATCCTGGCAGAGGACAGAACGATGACGGGTCACACTGAACCCCTCCCATAGTCCAGCCCAGAAGTGACATCTGTTCTTCCCGCCTGCAGCCTATTGACCAGAACTAACGATATGGCACCACCAGTTTTAGAGGAGACACTAAAACTGCAGTGTGCCATGTGCCCCAAAGCACAGCTGAGCGTGCTTACCCTACCTTCTAAACATCGTAATATGTTTCACTAGGCTTACAGTACCTCGGGGGTCTCCCATTATCTACAGGATGCTCTTTTGTGCCCATCTCTCCACCCAGTGACGGGGTGGCTCATGCAAATGTAAATTTGCCTAACATGCTCTTCCCTCTTCTCTTCCTACCTAACACATACTGATCCTCAGGATGGAGTGCGGACCTCCTTTTCTCCAGAAGGCATCTCTGATCCTAAGGGTAAGCCTCCCACCATCCTTCATGCCCCTGAAGTTGTTGGCACTTAACACATTATTGGATTAAGTTAGTTTTTATAAAGCTGTCAAACTTAAAACCCTGGATGAAAAGTTCATCAGAGGTAGATACATGTGTTCTCACCTTCATATCCATAGCGGTGCCTGATAGGCAGTAGACTCTTATAAATGATTGTTGAATTAAACTATTACTTAGGTCCTGCTACCTCATCTGGAATCTGAATAGCATATATAGTATTTGGATATGCTGCAAATAGTAACAGGCTTAATAGAACTTGTGTGGCTTAGGTAAGAGGAAAGGGCTTGGTTTTCTCACTAATTAGAGCACAACAGGTGAATCTTACCTAACTAATTTTGCTCTTTTTATTTTTTGCAGTAGTCTCTAGACTGAAATCTAGTCTTGGGGGAGGCGTAGAGCCAGAATCCCAGTTCACTCTGTCCCATTAACCTTCCCTTTGAAAATGTGTGGGTGGGATCTTTCTATAGTAATAAGAATTTCTGAACTACAAATTGCTGGCTGAAATACTATATCATACTTTTAGTCTAGATGTGGAAATCTAGAAACAATATGTGAAAAAGCAAGTGAACTCACAGTAAAACCCACCCAAGGATATGCCAAATATACATACTCAGCCAAAAATGTCAAAATTAAAAATCAACCAAATAAAGACTGCTGGACCTCTTTGGTTAAAGTCATCTTCTTTGAATTCATAAAATATTGGTATATTTGATTGATCCAAGTATTTGTGTGTGGGTTTTTTGATCCAGGTATTTGTTGAACAAATATTTATTAACCAGGCAACTGTGAATATGATGGAGATATTCAAATATGTTAATAATTTGTCAAATAAATGTAGATAGTTGAATTTGTTTTGAGGGTGCCTCACTTCACAGTTGATATAAGGAGATGATGGAATTGATGATACATATATTTAATTTTATCTTAGGAATATTTGATTGGGTTATATAGGCATACAATATAATATATTGTATATAATATATATATATATACAATATATATAATATACAATATAATACATTGGACAAGTTGCAGATTTAGAAAGATCAGTAAAGAATTTCATGAAATTTATATATATATATTCATAAAATATTAGAAGGCTTAGATTCAAGTAATAATGATAGCTAATGTTTATTGAAATGAAAAAATATGACTGTGTACTAGTCATCAGTCTGTGCACTTTAGATGTATTTATTTGTTGAAACTATACAACATCACCAACAAGTGGATACTGGTCTTATCCCCATTTTACAGATGAAGACACTGAGGGTCAGAGAAGTTAAGTAATTTAATTAGGGTCACAAGCTAGCTAATTGGAAATGCCTAATTTGAAGTAGGCAGTCTGCCCCCAGGGCCCAAGCTACTAACAAATGTAGTATTTTGACTTATTCTTATTCTGTGAGGCTTCTTTTCCTTCTGATTGCCAAACAATGCTTATTGATTTTTCTCTCAAGTCATCTCCTGCTATTGAATTATAAATATTTAAGAACTACTTTAAATTTTGTGATACAATAGCTATTTGATATACTATTCTTAAAGAAAAAAAGCACTGGTCACATCAAAAGTGTGTAGGAATTAGTACTCAACTCTAAATTACTTTTGCTCAAGGGTCTTTTTTCTGGGGATGAAGTTTTGTTCTCCGTTTGGGTCAAATTTATATTATTTCAGTTTGTAAGTTAATTTTTTTCTTTAGATGGCCTACAGTATCTTCTCTAAATGACAGCCATCAGGCCCTCTGAATATGGCCTTCTGATGATTAACCTTTGGGATGCCTAAGGTCATCCTGATAAAAGGTTTAATAGTTTAAAATGTAAATCTGGTCATCAGGGATGTCCATGTAGATAATCATCACTTCTCAAAATTAATGATTCACGTGGAAATTTTTTTTTCTCTTATAAAGTACTACATTTCTCCTCTCTCCAGGTTTATTGTTGGGATTGGTTGAATATTCTTTGATATATATATTATATACACACACACACACACATTGACTTCCAGCAATGATACTATAAATACAAGCTTTTGAAATCTGCTCACTTATAAGAATCGACCAATGTAATTTTTTGAGGAGAAAGATGAGAGTTGGTGTACTAACAACAACAACAAAAAGGTTAGATAATGCTTCTTTAGCAAACATCACCAAATTTCTAATGGCTTCACACTATTGTGATTTATTTTTCAATCACACTATATACCTAACCACCTTTTTGTCTATACCTGATAGTAGAATGGGGAGACTGCTCAAGATTGAGACAGACATATTTCACCCTAATACATGCTTCAGCAAATACCCTGTGAAGGAAAAGAACATTTGAGTGGTTCACTGGATGTTAAAAGTTCTGCTTGAAAAAATAGCCATCACTCCCTTGTTCCATACGTTTGTCCACAGAGGTCACTTGGAGAAGCCTAAAGTTCAAAGACGAGTTTTTAAAAAGTACAGTTGTGCCATAGCACTGAAAGAAAGGGAGCTGGAAACATTTGGTAAATAGATGTCAATTGTCGTGACTACCACAGACCTAGTAGAGTTTTATCCACTGTTTCTGGCCCATTTAAAAAAAAATCTTAATACATGAATGCCAAAATAAATGTACAGAACTTCCCCCGCCCCAAAACAAAACAAGATCTAAGCAAAAATTCCTTGAAAGAAACAAAGAAGAAAAAAATTACAAAGAAAGAAACAGGAAAAAGTAGAAAGCAAAAAAAAAAAAAAAAAAATCAGAAATAAAGACAAACATATTAACTTGCAACATTTTTAATTACATATATTCTTGAATTTTATTTTTTTCAGTGTTCCAAAATTCATTGTTTATGCACCACACCCAGTGCTCCATGCAATACATGCTTTCTGTAATACCCACCACCAGGCTTACCTTACCTCCACCTCTTCCCCTCCAAAACCCTCAGTTTGTTTCTCAGAGTTCAGAGTCACTCATGGTTTGTCCCCACCTCCGATTTCCCCCATCTCACTTCTCTTCTCCATCTCCCAATGTCTTCCGTGTTATTCCTTAGGATCCACAAGTAAGTGAAACCATATGATAATTGATTCTTTCTGCTTGACTTATTTCACTCAGCATAATCTCTTCCAGTCCTGTCCATGTTGATACAAAAGTTGGGTATTCATCCTTTCTGTTGGAGGCATAATACTCCATTGTATATATGGGCCATATCTTCTTTACCCATTTGTCTATTGAAGGGCATCTTGGCTCTTTCCACAGTTTGGTGACTGTGGCCGTTGCTGTTATGAACATTGGGGTACAGATGGCCCTTCTTTTTCACTACATCTTTATCTTTGGAGTAAATATCCAGTAATGCAATTGCAGGGTCATAGGGAATCTCTATTTTTAATTTCTTAAGGAATCTCCACACTGTTTTCCAAAGTGGCTGCACCAACTTGCATTCTCACCAACAGTGTAAGAGGGTTGCCCTTTCTCCACATCCTCTCCAACACTTGTTATGAGCTTACTGTCTTGCTAATTTTGGCCATTCTAACTGATACAAGGTGGTAAATTATATATATAAGTTAAAATTACTATAGGGATGCCTGGGTGGCTCAGTAGGTTAAGCGGCTGCCTTCAGCTCAGGTCATGATCCCAGGGTCCTGGGATTGAGTCCTGAATTAGGCTCCTTGCTCATTGGGGAGCCAGCTTCTCTCTCTGCTTCTGCCTGCCACTCTCCCTGCTTGTGCTCTCTTTCTCTCTCTCTGACAAATAAATAAAATCTTAAAAAAATACTATGGATATTAAATTAAGCATATATATACTCTTATAAGTTACACACTGAAAATAAGAATGTATTTTCATAGAAATATTTAGAAAAAGATGCCACACAAAGATATTGACATTGTATAACCTAGTAAAGTTGTATTTTGATTAGACAAATTAAAATTTAAGGCAAGAAACATTACCAGACATAAATGTATTGCTTCCTAATGATAAACACTTTAACTCACTAGGAGGAGATACCTTACATGAATTTAGTAAGAGTCACAAACTGTATCTAGCAAATAAATGATAGACTACAAGAAAAAAGTGACATAATGCAAAATAATTATTCTCTCTCGGTTATCTATAGATTCAGTAGACAAAAATCAGTAAGGATAAAGAAAATTTGAATAGAATAGTAAATAAGATCAATCTGTGTAGAACATTAAATTTCAAAAATTGGAGGACATGCTTGTTTTTAAGGCTCATACTGAATATCAGTAACAACTGACCATCATAAAACAAATCTCAGTAAATTTTAAAACACTGCTATTCAAACTTCATCACCACAGGACAAATAAGTTATAACAAAAATATATAATAACTAAATAATTAAATATTTTAAATTTTATTATTTCCAAATAATTTATGGACCAAAAAGAAACCGTAATGGATCAAAAAGAAACTGTAATGGAAATTAGAAAATAATCAGAATTGGGGGCGCCTGGGTGGCTCAGTGGGCTAAAGCTTCTGTCTTTGGCTCAGGTCATGATCCCAGGGTCCTGGGATTGAGCCCCGCATCAGGCTCTCTGCTCAGCAGGGAGCCTGCTTCCCCCTCTCTCTGTCTCTGACTGCCTCTCTGCCCACTTGTGATCTGTCAAATAAATAAATAAAAATCTTAAAAAAAAAAAGAAAACAATCAGAATTGAATGTTAAGATAACCTTGTTATTATCACTACTTTTGTGCCATTAAGAAAGATGAATGGGCTGTATATTGATTTAAATACTTACATAAGGACAAAAGAAAGGTTGAAAATCAAAATTAGGTAACTAACTTTAGAAATAGTAGAAGAAAACCTTTAAAAAGAACAAATGAAATAAAGGAAGGAAATCATAGTAATAATAGCATACAGTAGAACAATAAAATAGAAAGTTCAGTATAATCCAAATAAAGTTTTTTGAGAAAAATAAAATTATTAAACACTGATAAAGGTAGATTTAAAAAAGATATCAGAAACATTAAGGAAATTTTTTGATAAAGTTGAAGATGTAGCAGACATTAAAATATAAGAAGAGAATGTTATGATCAGCTTAGTGGAAATAAATTTTAAAGTTTAGATAAAATGGGAAAATTCCCTAAAGATCTAACTAAACAAACGTATACAATAAGTTCTACAACTTTAAATAATCAACAGTCATTTTTTCCTCCAAGTAGAAAAAAAAAGTCCCAATTTATAACTGAGGTTCTACACATACTCAAGGAACAGATCATTAAAATCTAACAAAACATCCTCCATAGAATAAAAAAATAGAACCATTCCAAAATTCACTTTATGAGTTTAATGTAACTTTGACACAAAAAAACAGTCAAGAAGAGTAAAAGAAAATGATTAGTTAATATAATTTATGAAAATAGATTATATTAACAAAATATTAGCAAAATAAAATCAGCAATCCATTAAAAACATAATACATCATGGCCAAATGGGTTTCTTCAGGAATGCCTGACTTGTTTAATGTTAGAAAAACTACAAATGTAATCAAATTATATAAGCAAATCAAGAAACATTATTTCTTAGATGCAGAAACAGTATGTAATAAAATTCAATACTGATTCATGACATTAAAATTTTTTTTAGAACATTAGGAATATGTGGGAATATTATAGTATCTATAAAAAACTTTATAGTAAATATAATTGATAATAAAAATTTAATACCAATAAGAAGAAAATAATGCCTCTTACCACCATTTATTTTCAATCTTTTCTTGAATTAATAAAATAAAATAATAAGAAGTAAGATTCCATGGAATAGTAAATTAAAATTCATATGTAGATGACATGGTTGTTGAAATAGAAAATCAAAAGGAATGCAGAGATAACTAGGATTATTAAGAGCTTAGCAAATTTAATGAATTCAAGATGAAAACTCAATTGTATTTTTATACACTGGCAACAACCATTAATAAATGCAACATTATTTTAAAACATTTATTTTGTACACAAAAGAATAAAGTATCTATGAGCAAATACAATAAAAGATATATAAACCATTATGAAGACCATTATAAAAATTTAGTGAAAGACATGAAAGTAAACCAATAAATGGAAAAATATACCATATTCATGGATTGAGTGATTTAGCAGCTTAAAAATGTGTCATTTTGTCCATAAATTCATTTATGGATGCAATGCATTTTCAGGCAAAAATATAGGGTTCTGCGTGTGTGTGTGTGTGTGTGTGTGTATGTGTGTGTGTGTGTATTGAAAAGTTGAATTTAAAATTTAGTGGAAGAGCAAAGGACCAAGAAGAATAAGGATAATATAGTGTGGAAAACTTTGCTAAGACAGTTAGAACAATGAGGAATTATATTTGAATTGACAGATCATTAATGGAACAGAATAGAGGTCCAAAATATGATCCACATATATATGGAATCTTACTGTATGACAGAACTGGCATTGAAGATAAATGGTTTAATAAATGATAGAGTGAAAATTTTTTATTCATGTATAAAAATAGACTGAATTCTTATTTCATACCATACACAAATAAATGCCAGATAAATTAAAAATTTAAACATGAAATAAAAAGTTCAAAACTTAAAAAAATATATTCTTGTATTTGGATATCCTTATAATATTGAGTTAGGGAAAGATTTCTTAAATAAGACTCCAAGAGCATACTGCACAAGTGAAAAAAAAATCATCTGCCACATTTAGAGTTTTGTTAATCAAAGAAAACAGATAAAAGATAAGCCATTTGCTATTTTGCAACACATGTATTGGATAATGTCTAGAATGTGCATACCCACATACTTATTTAGAAAATATATATATGATCTTTCTGTAAATCAACAGAAAAAGAGAAACAAGCTGAGAAAAAAAAGGCGAATAATTAAACAAAAGAAAACCACATTTTTTAATGAATACATGTTAAGATTCTTGATATTAGTCACCAGAGGTATGCAAATTAAAACCACAATGAGGGGTACCTGGATGGCTCAGTTGGTAAGCCTCCAACTCTTGATCTCAGTTCAGGTCTTGATCTTGGGGTTGTGAATTCAAGCCCCACACTGGGGTTTGAAATAAAGAAAACTCATTAGAATATCATTTAGTCCATGTCAGATTTTCAAAATTAAAAAACCAGACAATAAAAAATGTTGGAGAGAAAGTAGAGAAATAAGAACTCATACACTGCTGGTGGCAATGTAAATCGTTCCAACCACTTAGGAAAATTACTGAACTCTGTTAAGGCTGAAAATCCACATATGTGGGCATCTGGGTGACTCAGTTGGTTGAGTGTCCGACTCTTGATTTCAGCTCAGGTCACGATCTCAGAGCCATGAGATGGAGCTCTGTGATGGGCTCTGCACATAGCATGGGATCTGCTTGAGAGTCTGTCCCTCTCCCTTACCTCCCCTTCATGCTTGCATGCTGTCTCTCAAACAAATAAATAAGTCTTAAAAAATGAGAGAGAGAGAGACAAAAAAAAAAAAAAAACAAAAAAAAACTCCACATACTTAATGACTGAGTGGCTGAGTAATTCCATTCCTAGGGATATACTCTAGAGAACATCTTGCACATATGTACACAAAAATACTACAAAAATTTCATAACAGCTTGTTTTAAAATAACAAGATCTGGAAATAATCTTATTGTTCATTGACAAGTAAGTTCAACAACAGCAATAACTTACATGCTGTAATGCTAAACAGAAGTAAAAAATAAATGCATTTTAGGTATATGGATGTACATACATAATATTCATGAGTGTACTATGACTGGAAGCACAAGAAAATTGTAGAAAAGTACATATATTTTAACATTTATATGAAGCTCACAAAATTTCAAAACTGAACAGTATAGGCATCTCTCTTTTATAAATAATTTGAGCTGAATTTCTTTTACTTGCACTGAAAGGAGCCCTCATAGCATGGGGAAAGTGGGAAGGAAGAGGGGGGCATGAAAAGGGATATCTGGAGGGCTTTCCATGAGGCAGGGAGCTGCTACAAAGGCTGTAGATGTAGATTTGTAAATGTTCAAAGGCTGGTGAGAGAGATAACCCAACAAAGTCAGAGACAGCAATGGGAGGCATGAGAAAGGAAAGATGCTGAAGGCAAAGATGGTATGTCTCTGAAACCTGACTTGCCCCATTTCATAATTTTCCTGATTATGAAATCATTCCACCTCTACTGATATTGTGGGAGGGCAGAGAGTGGGGGTAGCAGTAGGAATAGGAGGGCAATTTAGGGTTTTGTGAGAGTCTGGTTTTTGGTCTTCATCGTTCTGTTAGCAGGAGCCCATCTGTAAGAGCAGGAAGTGATCCTTTCTCAATGGCAAGGTCCTCAATCAAATCCTGCTCTAGTCTGAAAAAAGCACAACTGACAGAAGATACAGAGTTTGGAGAGAGTCCAGAAGCAATCAACAGAAATGATGAAATGGCTGAAAAATAGGACCTCTGAGGAAAGGTTAAAGGAACAGGGCTTTTTAGTCTAGAGAAGAGGAAGCCCAAGGGCAGTATAACTTTGGGAATATGAATGGTTATTATAAGGATGATGGAGACCAGCTGTTCTTTCTGATCACAAAGGATCCAGCTGCAGGAGGTGAGCTAAAACTGCAGCAAGAGGGGTTTATGCTAGTCAGAAGGAAGAACTTCACAGCATGTCTGAGAGTTAAATTTTATCTCCAGTTATTAAAATAAATTGAAACTGCCTTTACTAGAAGGCTTTCAGAACAGGATGGTATAGTTCTGGGGACATGATGAATTCTGTAGGTGCCTCCACCAATTTTCTGTTTATGTTCTCTGTTTCCATGCTTAATTAAAAGTTTTGATTCCTACAGACACCTGGGTGGCTTATTCGGTTAAGCGTCAGACTTTCGATTTCAACTCTGGTGGTGATCTTGGCGTCCTGAGATAGAGCTCAGCACTCGTCTTGCATGGAACGTGCTTGGGATTCTCTCTCTCTCCCTCTGCCCCTCCCCTGTTCACACATGTGCACAAGCATGCTCTCTCTGTCTCTCTAAGATTAATAATTTTTTTTTGAAGTTTTGATTCCTAATAGTTACAGGAGGTAATTGGAGACTATACCACATTCTTAGTCCATATCTAGCACAACTGAAAGGAAGAGAGTTTAAATCTTATACAGTGTTTTTCTCAAACACTGTATTAAAAAAAAATCTGTGCTCATGAGATTTTTAAATGGTACCTGAAATTAAGGACAATTGTGACTTTAATAGAAATTTGTTTGTATAATGTTGAATAAAAAATGATAAAATGCTGGGGCGCCTGGGTGGCTCAGTGGGTTAAGCCGCTGCCTTCGGCTCAGGTCATGATCTCAGGGTCCTGGGATCGAGTCCCGCATCGGGTTCTCTGCTCCGCGGGGAGCCTGCTTCCTCCTCTCTCTCTCTCTGCCTGCCTCTCTGCCTACTTGTGATCTCTCTGTGTCAAATGAATAAATAAAAAATCTTTAAAAAAAAAAAAAGATAAAATGCTGCTTTTCTTTGGAACTGATAGAATATTTTCCTTGGGAAAGCACAAAATAAAGGTCTTATAAAAGCATCCATTTCTCCTAATTTAAGGTATGTTTAAAAAAAATCCAACAGGGAAACATTTTATTCCAAGCAGGTAGTATTTGGGACTCTGTCATTTTCCATGTCAGAAACACATCATGTATTGTTTTTCTCTGTAGACTAGAAAAAAGAATCTTAATCAAAGCTTTATACAGAGTATTCTAGGAATATTGTTAATGATTTGCATATCCATCCTGGACACTGATGAGATACTCTGGATGGTTTCTGATATCTTGATAGATGCCCAATGTCCCATGTTGGGATATAAGAACTTGGAAGTATTGGAAATCCCCTACAAACCTGAGTTGAGACACTGGAAATCTCTTATGGAACCTTAGAGAACACTATAGTCAAAGATATACTGTTGCTCTTGTGCCTTTGCTCTTTTGCAAGAATGGCATTTGATCATTGATTTGGTAGCAGGAGTGGACCTGTAAGAACAAGAAGGAATCCTTCTAGTAAATTAGACATTGGCAAGGGCTTCAATCACACATAATAAGCATAAGAAGAGTGTAGCTACTTTTAAATATGTAAGTGGCTTTGCCCTAGAAGAAACTTACCACCACCCATACATTTTTTACAAGTACCATATACAATAGTCTATTTTTTTTTTTTTTTTTGTGGTACTAAGAAGTAGTATCAGGCTCCACTCCTAAATTCACCCTTTCTGACTGACCTAACTATTGTTGCACATCTTTAAAGATCCATGGATAGTAAAACTTTATTCTTACTTTTTTTCCTTGAAGTGACCCAAACTTCTATTTCTCTTTGCAAAACTTGTAATCAGGGGCCAGCTCTAGATTCTCCATTACTCAGCCAGATCTTGCAGACCTCAACCAAGATTAGAACCCCCTAGACACACCCTGCTTTGCTTATTTTTCCCATCTGGGACAAGGGCTTAAACAACAGCTTAGATGGCATAAGGCAAATCTTTCTAGTGGTAAAGAGAAAGCCTTTGAAGAGATAATCTGATGTCTATGTTACTCTTTTCAAAATGGCACTCTGATCTGTGTCTTGAGTTGAGCTACTATTGTTACATCTGAAATTTGGAAGACTTGATCAGGGATGATATTTATGTTCAGGTAGGTGGAAAACTAGTGATTCTGGAGGCACCTGAAGGTGTAATCAGAGACCAGCAACTTCGAGAAGGGGTTACCAAGGCCTTAGCAAATTTAGTCAAGGCTTTACTTGAGTGTTCTACCAGGACACTCTGCAAACGAAAGATAAAGCATAGTGCTAAACTGAGTACAACCGAAAATAAAGTTCCGGTAAATGTTGGATGAGATAATTTTTTAATGTGCATGCTATAATAAGCATTAATTTAATTTTTTGCTATTATTATTATTTTTACTATCACTTTTTACCATGGAATTCACTAGAGGATCTGGTAGGTTTGTTTTGAATACACCAAGTGGGCTATTTTTAGAGTTTCTTAAAAAGTTCTGAAGGGTAGACAGGTAGGCCTAGGATAGAATAACCAGGCAGTTTGGGTAAGAAATTACAATGCTTGGAGAAATCTATCCTTCTCTACTCAATATGAGTCACCCCAATGGTTAAAGGACCAGCATTTCCATTATCTCCTACACATCTTTGTAAAATGACATTTACTAGGCAAGTGGAATGTCTTCTCCCAATTAAACCTGTTAAAGATTAGGATCTGAGAGCTTCACATAGTGGTTCAGAGTTAACAGTAGAGTCTAAGCAGTTAACCTAATTTTGAAGTTCCAAGTTAGAAAGATTAAAGATAGAAGGAAAATTAAAAATAGAGGGAAACCCTTGGTAACAGAACTCAATTAAAACAGGAAAGTCTTATATAATAATATTTTTCCACCTTGCAATGTGATCTTAATTTAGATTGCATGACACAGTGTAAGAAGGCTTCATGCTTAATCAGTCCTCATCTCATATGGACTCCAGGAAGGTGCTAGACTAACCCAATGTCTTCAAGGACTCGTGAGTAAAATCATAGCCCCTATGTGTGACTTTTCCTGTGTGCATTATTTAATTTAATCTTCTTAACACCATTTAAGATGGGAATTATTACCCACACATATGGGGGGGAAAATCCTGCCTCAGAAAGATAAATTCCTTTGCTCCAGGTCATTCAGCTGATAGATAGGGATGGGAGGGGGGTGGATTTAGGATTTAATTTTTTGTCAGTCTGAATCCAGGCTAGTGTTCTTTTTGGCATGACCTGCTTCCCTACAAACTGGTGTGGAAAGTTCATTTCTGAGGGATTCTGGCATTACCAAGTACTGGACGTGGATTCCTGTAATGTAACAGCCCCTCAGTCTGCAAGAGTTTTATGCTGCATGAAAGGAGACCTAGGTCCTGATGTCTAATGACTTTCTGAAATCCCCACAGAGTACTTAGGGCATGCCGACATCAGTAGTTGGTAGGATCCCTTTCAAAACTGTGGATTGAGAGATATCCTTATACTTTCCTCCATTGTTGTGGGGCGTTTAGATTTTCCCAAATATACTTGATTTCTTGCAGATATAGATGCTTTAACATGATACTAGGCAACAAAATAAAAAAAAATAATTCAAAGAATTAACTAAATACCTACTGACTTCTACATTTCAGTTAATTGAATAGAAGACCCTTACCTCCAAGGAGAGTGTTTAAAGCACTACAGGTCCCTCTTTAGAAGCTCAAAGTCTGGAATAATAAGGTGTTTTCTATAAAGGAACATAAAGATGAGGAAGTGGCTTGAATACAAGAATTGGAAGCTTGAATGCTTCTGGGACCTAGAGAGAGACTGGGCCACTGCTACTTGCACAATGACTGTGTGTGCACCCTTCAGTGAGATTATTTAGTAATAACTGTTCACTAATATCCAGATTCTAACAATAACCAAAGGAAAGATAAGGAGCTCAACCTTTAGGCAAAAGGTAGTTTTTCGTGGGAATAGAAAGTTTTGCAAATGCAAATACTCAGAGAAACTCAGCAATGTTCAAATGTGTTGAGGTATTTGTCTTCTCCTTTAAATGGTGACTTCAAAAGAGAAGTGCTAAGGTAACATTATTATAGCTATTAATGAAGCAAACTCTTTAGAGGACAGAAGGCAAACTATAGCCTTGGGCCAGATGGGACCCTGGGCCTCTTTTCGTGTGCTGGGTGCTAAGAATGGTTTCTCTATTTTTACAGACACACACACACACACACACACACACACACACACAAAGGAATATTTGACAGAAACTATATGTGGCCTACAAAACCTAAAATAGTTACTTTCTTGCCCTTTTCAGGTAAAGTTTGCTGACTTCTGCTGTATAGGGTATAAATATTACATTGTATTTTGGGAAAAAATGTGTCATCTTTTTGGTTAGCTACTTCTTGAGAAGTCTCATCTTTTTCTTTGATGCATTTTACAAACCTTTTACATAGAACTATGATGTAAAATAGTTCAGTAAAATAAATAAGGATTTGGGAAGATCACAAGTAAGGTAAAAAAATTAAATATGCCTACCACTTTCCATATTCTTTCATGTTAAATCTTACATTTATATATGTACACAAATCGTATTGCATTTCAATTAGTGTACTTCTTTGTCAATGATGCTGATTTTATGCTTCAAATGTAATTAGACTTGCCAGGCATTTTGAGACTTCCTGTGATACTAAAAATAAGTAGAAATAAATTGACGAGTTTAGAAAATAGGAAATGATACTATTTTAAATGGACCAATGAGGGGACCATTGAAGAAACTCCCATTATCCTCCCTAATTCAAGAGGGTTTTTTTCCCTTTTTATGTGTGTGATTCTAATATAGATTTTTTAAAAAGGAAATCCTAGTAGTTATTTTACATAAAACATTGGCCAACTATTAGTCGGCATAGGCTAAATTAATTCACATCTCAGGGATGATGCATAACAAGTTGTTTCTAATCTTGTTACACGTCCAAAGGTAACTGGCAAGGGCAGTTGGGTGCTCTGCAGCCCACCCACGTACTCCAACCATGCAGCCTCCAGTGTCTTGGTCAAGTGTGACCAATTACCGAGGCAGGGGAAGAAGAGGGGGACAAAAGAATTTTGAAAGGATTTTCCCCTGTCTCCACAAGTGACTCAGTTAATTTCCAGAGTTAGTTCAGCACAATGCCTAACTGCAAAGCTTCTGGGAACTAGTGTTTCTTGTGTCCTAGGAGGAAGAACACGAAATGTAGTTTGATGTATATTTTCTCTGCCATAGTATATGAAATTTTAAGTGAATTATGTGTGCCATCTACATGATTTGTATTTTACATGAACATTCTGGAAGAAAAGAAACATCTTCCAAGACTTAAGGGTGGTTTTCCTTGCCTACTACCAACTAAGTTCAAGTAAATTTATTGTTTGTTTTGTTAAATCATGTGGAAGGGTCACAACAGTAGATTTTAACCCAGAACTAGGATTTTTGAGGAAATGAAAGTTAATAGTTTGAGAAGCATCACATTCTGGGCTTCTTGCACAGAAAAGCCTAGTGTTGGCCACTGTCCCAAAGAATCCTCTTTGGGAATGTTCCCATGACATGCCACTTGGGCCAATTATCTCCAGCAATAAGACTGTACAACTTCCCATTTTCTATGTTGTCCAAAGCAAACGGAAGAATTTCTTACCTGTTCTAAATGTTGCTTCCTGGAGATACTAGAAAATTGATGTGTTAATATTAGTTGGTATTAGTGACACAATATTGTATCCTTTTTCAAAAGTACATACATTTAAAAACTGGAATCTATGGTGGCACCTGGGTGACTCAGTCACTTAGGCATCCAACTGTCGATTTTGACTCAGACATGATTTCAGGGTTGTGGAGTCAAGCCCCACTTTGGGCTCCATGCTTGGCACAGAGTTTGTTTGTCCCTCTCCCCTGCTCCTCTCCCTGCTCACTTTGTCTCTCAAATGAATAAAAAATTCAAAGATAAATAAATAAATAAAATAAAAATTAAAAAATTAAAAAATCTTTTAAAGAACCTCTTGACTCTGATGAAGGAATGCCTCTTATCCAAAGTTAATTGTCTCTAATGGTGGGTTATGAGGCATGATCTCATTGTATATTTACAGAGGAACAGTTAGAAAGTCTTTCCATAATGCTTGCTAAAATATTATTTATTTTTAAAGTTTCGTCTTATTCTTTTATCTGAATATATTAGTCATTCATTCCTTTATTCAAATATTTATCCTCTTATTCATCAAATATCTGTTTCTCATATTCTCCACTGGGCGGTACTGGTAGCTGGAAATATAAGATATAGTTATTATTTTCAAGTAAGTACTGGTTAGAAATGAGAGACTGAAATACAAAGAGATTGTTGTGAAGTGCCTCTTTTTAAGTCACCTTTGTTGAGGTATAATTTATGTACAATAAAATGCACCCATTTTATTTTATTTATATTTTATTTCTTTGCCAGAGTGACAGACCAAGCGAGAGAGCCTAAGCGGTTGATTGGCAGAGGATGAGGAAGAAGCAGGCTCCGGGCTGAGCAGAGAGCCCAATACGGGACTCCATTCCAAGACCCTGGGATCACGACCTGAGCCAAAGGCAGACCCTTAACCGACTGAGCCACAAAGGCATCCCTAAAATGCAACCATTTTAAACATATATTAGTTTATAATTTTGACAAGTTTATATATTCATGTAACCACCAGTACAGATAATATATAGAAGGTCTCCATCGCCTCAAAAAGTACCACATTTACTCCCACCCAAAGCTGAGCCTGTACTCCCAGCAACTACTGATTTGCTTTCTGTCTCTGTAGATGAATTTTGCTGTTGTGATATTTCACATAAATGAATCATACAGTAGATAGTCTTTGGTGTCCTACTTCTTTTGCTTAGCATAATGTTTTTTGAGATTCATCTATGTTGTGTGTCTCAGTAGTTTGTTCTATTTTATTATTGAATAATATTTCACTGTAAGATACGACACAGTTTTTTGATCTACTTACCTCTTGATGGACAATTGAATTGTTTCCAGTTTTAGACTATAATGAATAAAGCTGCTGTGAATATTTATTTACCAGACTTTATGTAGATATGTTTGAATTTCTCTTCAGTATCAAAATGCATCATCATGGTAAATGTATATTTAGCTTAAAAGAAATTGCCAATGTTCCAGTGTGTGTGTGTGTGTGTGTGTGTGTGTGTGTGTATGTGTGTGTCTTCTTTATCCATTCATCTATGAATGGACACTTGGAAGGTTGCTTCCAAATCTTGGCTACCATTAAATAATGCTGCAGTCAACTTTAGGATGTATGTATCTTTTTGAATTAGTGTTTTCATTTTATTTGGGTAAGTTCTTAGTAGTGGAATTATTGGATCATATGGTATTTACAACAACATAGATGGACCTGAAGTGTATTATGCTAAGTGAAATAAATCAAACTGAGAAAGAAAAAAAAATACGGGGGCACCGGGGTGGCTCAGTGGATTAAAGCCTCTGCCTTCGGCTCCGGTCATGATCCCAAGGTCCTGGGATCGAGCCCCACATCGGGCTGTCTGCTCAGCAGGGAGCCTGCTTCCTTCTTTCTCTCACTGCCTGCCTCTCAGCCTACTTGTGATCTCTATCTGTCAAATAAATAAATAAAATCTTTAAAAAAAAATACGATTTCACTCATATGTGGAATCTAAAAATAAATAAATAAATAAATAAATAAACAAACAAACAAACAAGCAAACAAAAAGGGGAATGAGACCTGTAACTACAGAAAACAAACTGGTGGTTGCCAGAGGGAAGAGGGTGGAAGGTGAATAAAAAGAGTAAAAAGGAAAGATACAGGCTTCCAGTTATGAGGTGAATTAGTCATGGGAATAAAAGGCCCAGCATAAAGAATAGAGCCAATGATATGGTAATAGCGTTGTATGGTGACAGATGGTAGCTACACTTGTGGTGAGCACAGCATAAAGCATAGAGATTGAATTACTATGTTGGACACCTGCAATTAATGCAACATTGTATATAAACCATACTCAAATAAAAAAATGAAAAGAAACTGCCAAAATGACTTTCAAAATGTATCATTCTGTATTTTCACAAGAAATACAGGACAATTCTTTTAGATACATATTTTTGCCAACACTTGATATAGTCAATTGTCTTCATTTGGAGCATTTTAGTCACTATATAGTGGCACCTGATTATGATTTTAAGTTGCCTTTCCCTAAAGACAAGTGATGGTGAACATCTTTTCATTTCTTTATTAGTCATTTGTGTAACATCTCTGAAAAGTAATTTTAGATATTTTGCTTATCATTTACTTAATATTGAGTTGTAGGAGTTTCTATACACCTTTGGTCTCAAGTTCTTTATTATTTCATATAATACAAATAATTTCTGCAAGTGTGTGGTTTGCTTTTTATTTTATTAATGATGTATTTCAACCATCAGAAGTTTTTAAATTTTTACGAGTTAATAATTTTCTTTTTCTTTTATGGTGCATGATTTTAGAGTCTATTCTAGGAAATCTTTGCCTACTCTCAAATCAGGAAGGTTTACTCTTCTGTTTTCTCCTATATGTTTAATAGATTTAGCATTTACATTTAGGTCAATTCCAAATTAATTTTTGTGTATGATGTGAGGCAAGGTAATATTTATTTATTTTTTCAAGTAGATATCTAATTGTTCTAGCAAAATTTGTTGAAAAAACACTCCCTGTTGATAATCTTGACACCATTGTTACAAATCAATTGACCATATATCTGTGAGTGTATTTCTGAACTTTCTATTCTTCTCCATTGATTTACATTATTATCTACTTCTAATTCCACCAATAACACATTGTCTTGATTACTATAGCTTTATGTTTTGAAATTTGATAATGTGTCTCTTAATTTTCTTTTTCAGAAATATTTCAACTAGTCAATGATTTCTGTAAATCTAAATAATTATTAGAAAAAAATTGGTAATTTCTAGAAACAAGATTTTTGAGATTTTTATTTGAATTTCATTAATCTTTTGATTAACTGGGGAAGAATTTACATTTTAACAATATTGAATTTTCTAATTCATGAACATTTTACATTTCTCCATTTATTTAGGTCATCTTTAATTTTTCTCAGCAATTTTTATACTTTTTTGAAGTACAAAAGTACTTGAAGTATTTCACATATGTAATAATGTCATCTCTTTCATTCCTGATGAGATTATTTCCTTTTCTTGATCATTCTGTATGGAGGATTATCAATCTATTTGACCTTTTTAAAGAACCAGCTTTTAGTTTTTCTGACTTTTCTTATTATTCACCCATTTTATCTTTTATGGATTTCTGTTCATTATTTTTTAGTCTGAGAAGTTTGTAATGATTCTAGTTTGTTTTCCCTATATTTAGATTGCCAGTTTTTTTCTTGTTACTTTAAAGTTTGTTTTTCTCACTGGCTTTAAACAATTTGATTATGATGTCTTCTGGTGTGGCTTTCTTTGAATTTCTGTTCTATTATCTTATTGAATTTTAAATATTTTTGTTATTATTTCTTCCTGTAAATTTTTTGCCCTTTTCTTGTTCTCCTCCTTATCATTCACTCCAAGTGTGTGTGTGTATATCTATCTATATATAGATATAGATATAGATATAGATATAGATATAGATATGATGTAGGACTCTATAGGGGTCTGTAGGGGCAAGGTGTCGGTGGGGGTGTGCCTTGAGGGGTGGGGGAGGGCTCTTTGGGGGGTTCGATTACTTTGAATTTTTATTTTATTTTTCTTTAAGGAGTGTTAAAGATTTTTTTGGCATGGAATTAATTTACTTGTATATCACCATGATTCTTTCGAGCTCTTTTTTTTTTGTTTTAAGCTTTGTTCTAAAATAGCTTTTACTCTAGGGTTAGCTTAACGTTGCTTCTAAGGTGTGACCCTTCGGAGATCTCTATTGAGTGCCTCAGGTATTCCACAAGATCTCTCTACTATGACTGGTATAAACTTGCCTGTCTGCCAGCCCTGTGTGAGCATTGGGAATTATTAAGCTATGGCTCTCTGACAGTTGATCTTTACCAGGCCTTATGCAGTTTCACTGGGTGCATATGCAGATTGGTAGTCAACCTACAATTTAGTGTATGAATTTTGGAGGTTCTTAAGTAGATTTCTGGAAAGCTTTCCCTGAATAGCTTCTTCTTCTCCAAATTCCAAATTCCAGCTACCTTGTTCTTCTTGAGCTCCTATGTCTTTCGCCTCAACTCTATGAACCTGAGTCAGTTCCATGGTGGCAGAAAGCCAAGTTGATTATAGGCTTTGCCTCATTTGTTTCTCTATCGGTGACCAAATTCCTGTGCTTCCTACCATCCAGTGGTTGAAATCAGTTGTTTCAAATATTTAACCTTGTTTTCTAATTATTTAGTTGTTTTTGGTGGAAAGCAAGCCCTGTACCATTTACTGTTTCATATATGGAAATGAAACTCCTGTCCCTGGCTATTGAAGAATCTTATTTATAAAGAAATATGTCTCCTGGGGGGTGCCTGGGTGGCTCAGTGGGTTAAGCCTCTGCCTTCAGCTCAGGTCATGATCTCAAAGTCCTGGGATCGAGCCCCGCATCGGGCTCCCTGCTCAGCGGAGAGCCTGCTTCCCCCTCTCTCTCTCTGCCTGCCTCTCTGCCTACTTGTGATCTCTGTCAAGTAAGTAAATAAAATCTTGAAAGAAAAAAAAAAAAAAAAAAGAAACCTGTCTCCTGGACAGAAGTACAAAAATTCCTTGCTGAGAAATAACATATTTGAGGACATTGGATCAGAAGGAAATAATCATTCCATTATGACAAATCCATGCTTGCTGGCTACGGTGTCAAGATGGAAGTATCTCTGGGGAGTGAGTTCTGCAAGTATCTCCCATGGAATGTTTTATTTACAAACACAGCAGTGGTGCCAAGAAGAAGTAACTATTTCTATTTGGGGAGGATTAGAGAAAGCTTTACAGAGGAGGAGAAAGATATTTGAGCAGAGATGAAGGGTAAAAAAATAAGAAGAATTAAGGAAGGCAGTTTTCCAAGCACACTACTGTGAAGAAAGACATAGAGATATCCATCCAAAGGAATGGTTTGAGCATGTGAATTTTGGGAGTATGAAAGAGAGGTTGAAGATGTGAGCAAGAAGAGTCCTGGTTGCAAGATATTGTGATGAGTTTAGACTCCATCCAGTTGCTGAAAGAAGGGTGTTCAGAAGAAAAGTTATGTGCATGGAAGAAGTATAGTTAAAACACAGAACTCTTTGCTAACAGTTTGTAGTATTTTTCAAATTACTGGTAGCAACCACACATCAGTTATGTTGCAAAATTGATTTTGCTTAAAAAAATGGAATATGATAGAGGGGCACCTGGGTGGCTCAGTGGGTTAAAGCTTTTGCCTTCAGATCGGGTCATGGTCTCAGTGTCCTGGGATTGAGCCCCACGTCAGTCTCTCCGCTCAGCGGAGAGCATGCTTCCCTTCCTCTCTCTCTGCCTGCCTCTCTGCCTACTTGTGATCTCTGTCTGTAAAATAAATAAATAAAAATCTTTAAAAAAAATGGAACAGAATAGAAAACAGTGTGCATGATATATTAAGGATACTTTTAAAACTTTTATTTTAGCAGTATGTATTGTTTTAATTATGCCTGTGTATACTGTATATGTATGTGTATGTTATGTATATGTATAATGTAAATGTATTTCTTCATGATGATAGGAAACAGTTTGAATATCACTGCTTTAGTGGACTATAAAAAATTGTCTAGGTAAAATACTATGAGGAGTTAGCCAAGGCAGTGGCAAATGGACATACATAGGCATGATAATAAAAATGTAGATACTGTTAGAATTTAGTTAGTTTTGTGGCTTGATAGTCACAGAAGAGTGCAGGATGCCATCTTTGTGTCTTATTTCTATACCTGGGTGTTTGGTGATAATGAGTCCAACAGCAGGTGCAAGTTTGGGGAGAAACAATATCATTTCAGACAAAGAAAAACAAAGGATGCATAAGAAAGGATCTAAAACATGTCTGAATTTTTATTCAACATTGAAAGTCAAGGCTGCCACTACCTGCACCTGTTCAGCCCTTGGAGATGAGAAATTATAGGAACAAAAGTATGATAGCAAAAGTAAGCTAAAAACAGATACACTGAGTAGAATAACAACCTAAGTGAAATCAGGCATTTTTTTTCTCAATTCCTCGCTTATTTTTTGCCTTAAAGGGAAATGTATTTGATGATGAAGTAAAGCCTATCAGATGAGGTTGACAAAATATAGAAATATAGGAAGATAGACAGAAGAACGGTACATTATATGTAATACATGAGAACTTAAACCCTTGATGACATTTATCTTCACTTGTAAGAGATTTAATAAAGTAATTTATTAGGTCCCTTCTCACTCATGAAAAGAAATGTCATAAAAGACCTATTCTTTCATATACTGTCCATATACTGAATATTAATCCTTATATTCCTAACTCAGTATGGTATGCTGAATTTTCAATAGTCCTGCTTTAGAGCAATAAATATAGATGAAAAGAAAATCTTAAATTTGGGGGACAGAAAAATTTCAAGATGGCGAGATGCTGTGGAGTCACTCATCTTTCAGCGCTTACTTGTTTTCAAATAAGTAGCCTTGGAAAATAAGCCAAACATCTCTTCATCTGGTTAAATTCTGATGCCTCCTCTGATATGCGATAACATTTACATGGACCAAGTCTTCTTCCCAACCACACCTCCCTCAGAGAAAAGTGGTGAGTGTTAGTGATATATTCCACATTTCTCTATTGTTAGAAAAGCAACTCAATTCATTGAGACCATTGTGTGCAAGACAGCAGATGGTTTTATTTTATTGTTGAATATAAAATTCAACTGCTTAAAAGATAGGTATTAAAATATATATAAAGTTTAAATCAAAGATTCACAAAAATAGCTAGGAAAACAAAGTGAAGTGTAGGTCAATTCTAGCTCAATTTATGATTTTTAAAGTCAATGGTAATGACACCAAATTAAATTTAAACATTAAAGTTTTGTTTCATTTCCATTAGATATTTTAGGTGCTGTTAGAACACTGACTGTTTTTCACATTTGCCTTTCAGGCTCATCTGCACTTGGGAAGGTAGCTGTCTTGTCCAATAAATTTTCAGGTATATCTTCAGTTGCTTGAGACATGAGCAAAGTGATGTAATGCAAAGCAAATATGAAATGACTTCAGAAATTGACATAAATTCCTGCAATTGACACAAACTGACAGGTCTCTTCAAAGAAAAACTCTGCTGACATTGGCGTGGGTTATCTTCCTCAGTGCAGTTTCACTTCTAGCAGCACAGGTGCATGGAAGGGGATTTTAGGAAATTGGAGAAAAAAATGTGACACTTTGATAAGTGGTCATAATCATAGGTCCATATAGAGCATAGATTTATTAGGGAAACATTCTAATTTAGAAACTTCATTTTATTGTTAGAAATTTAGAATGCACTTCATACATGGAAATAAGGATTCCAAAAATCTAATACAGTTTTAGCTTGTCAAAAAGGAGAATTGTAAGAGTATGACTATGATCCTTGGGGTTGTGGACTTTTGAGCCTCCCCAATTCAGAAACACTTACTTTAAGTAAGAGTGGCACTGTAATTAATAGAAGCAATATAGTGAGTTCCCTTTTCTTGAATGTGTACTGACTGGCTCCTGTAGCTACAGTTTAAGTAAAGACCACATCTGATAACTTACTGAGTGTCGTGTCTTCTATGGAGCAGGTGCTCATAGTATAAAATTTTAAAAGCTGTACTAGCTTGTAATCCAAGATTGGCATATAAATGCAAAAATCAGTGACTCCCTTCTGCTTCTTCTTCTTCTTCTTCTTCTTCTTCTTCTTCTTCTTCTTTTTTGGCTAATCAGTTAAAAAACATAGCAGGATACATTATAGTAAACAAAGTCAATCACTTTCCTACATACCAAAAATAAGCAAGTGGGTTTGAATTCCTTTTTTAACTTAGGTTTTTACAGGAGTCACTGTTAGCAGATCAATTATTAGACATGGATTGCCTTTGCCTTTTAAGGATCCACTTGAGATTCAGGGGGGAGAAAAGCATACTTATTATCTTCTTAGTTTTAAAAAATGTTAATTTCAGCATATAATTAAATTAATAAATAAATGCATTAATAAATCGATAAATAAGTTCATCAGTGCACAAATATATCTAATTATAAAAATAAATTATATGCTTGAAAATAGTGAAAAGTAGAAGTATTCCTAAAAGGAAATAATCATCTCTTATTTCTGTTTAAATATATATGATGAGGTTGGTTCTGACATAGTAGAAGTAAACTAGCAGCAATTGTTGTTCTCCTCCAAATCTTCTATAAAATGCTCACAGACACCTCTGCTCTTAAAGGTGGAATAGTTCTGCGTAGGAGATTTTCATCAATTATCTGCAGAATTTTATAAGAAATTTCTGCTTAACAACACTAGGCAGTGTGCTGATTTTTACCAACCATTAGCACTCATTTGTTGATGATATTAGATCTTTGCTGACCAGGGGACTGAAGACATCATGCTATAGCTGTTTTCTAAAATGATGAGGGACATTTCCTTTCCTATCATCCCTATCATGGCCACTCTTCTATAGTTATACAAGTATAAGGTGTCTCAGTAGCACAATCTTTCCCATTATAGATGTGTCATAGATTGTATCCTGATGATATCTGTACAAGAAGTAAATGTGAGAAAAGTAGTAAAATTTTGTACCAGAAATGATATTTACAATGAAATATAATCAACATGACTTTGAAAGTATTCTTTAATAGGAAAGAAAGACTCTTTGTCCTTTAGATATGGGAAAAAATAAAATTTATGCTATGAAAACAAAAATAGTACTTTTATAACATTTTTATTTATAATACATTTTTGTTAAAGAGGAGATGAAAAATAACAATGATGAGCATGAGATAAAAATGGAACTAAATTACATAAGCAAAGATGAAAATCAACCAAGAAACATGGAAAAATCATAACGAAATCTAAAATGCACTAACACGGTTAAAATCTGCTCTAGATGCAATAAAGAGCAGGGCACCCGGTGGCTAAGTTGGATGGACAAACACTCTTGATTTCAGCTCAGGTCATGATCTCAGGGTTATGAGATTGAACCCTGCGTCAGCCTCCACACTCAGAGGGGAGTCTCCTTGAAACTCTCTCTCCCCCTCTCCCTCTGCCATCCTCCCCCTGCACTCACGCTTTCTCCCTCTCAAATAAATAAATAAATATTTTTTAAAAAGAAGCAATAAAGAGCAAAATCTGTATTACAGAAGTAGAAAGTTTACATCATGGATGAATGTGAAAAAATTTTTGGAAAGTACAGGAACTTGTTATTAAAAATTAATAACAAGAGATGATAAGAGAAGATGATAGCTACCAGAAATGGTCAAATAAAGATAATTGGTGTCCCTGACGAAGAGATGAAAAGAAATGAAACAATCAATGCATAATGATATCAAACAAACTTTCCTCAGGTAAAGGAATTTAGTCTGGAGATTAATAGAACTCTTCAGGGAGAATATCTGTAAGAGAAGGTAATGTTAAGACAATTCCTGGTGCGTTTGTTTTATAATAAAACATGAAGGGAACATTCTATAAGCATTTAGATAGAAAAGGTTATATGAAAAGTTACAAACATCATCTGAATCTTAGATTTCTCTTAGAATACTAATTATCAGAAGTAAAGGTAGAAATATCAATTGATTTTTTATTAAAAGATAATTGACTTATAATAGTCTGTTAGTTCCAGATGTACAACGTAGTGACTCAAACAGTCAGTTCTTGAGAGGGGAAAATAGTGTCATCAAAACTCATGCATAGAGACCGTGGCAAAAGAGCCTCCATTCTTCCAGCGTCCAGAATTCTTATCTTTCCTGTGACATTCCAATTATAGATACGATTATACTTCCTATGTCCTTTGTCTAGAAAAAGAAAGAGTATACCTCCTAACTTCCTTTCCTAAAAAATTTAGGTATAAATCAACTGGTCAATAGTTACATCAACTGGAAGACTTCAAGAATGGGAAGTTATGGTATAATTTTTTTCTTTTTGCAATTATGGTATGGTTTGGCTATAAATTACCAAATTATACTTGAACAATTATAGAAAATATACTTAAAAACCAATGTACTTGTAAAAACAGTTCTTGAACAAAAAGAAGTATAGTATAAAATAATTATTTACTAATCATATTCTGGGTCCAAAATATTAATAGTAGCAATAAAATAAAAATATTTTTAGATAAATTATAAAGAAAATTAAAATTATGTTTGTTCCTTATTGAACAAAGGGAAGAAACAATGAATCACAGTTCTATTTTTGCTAACAAATAAATAAATTTGTATATCTATCTATATATACATATGTACATATAATACAAGCATATGAGAAATTATAAACATAATCTCCAAATTAATCAAATATAATATCTTCTACCTCTTCAATGAAAAAAGGCAAATAAAGCACAATCCACTTACCAATCAGCAGAAAGCAAGGAAAACACCAAGGAAATGTTTTCCAAAAAAACAAGTAGGAAAATGAAAAGTTAAAAACATAAGATATGACACTATAAAGGAGTCAAACATCCTATTTAGAAACAAGGACTGATGCTTAAGGAAACACCCAAAACAAAATGACAGATGTAAATTAAAAAATAAAGAGGACAAAGATATCTAAAGTAAATAAAATTTAAAAATAACAGAAATAGTATATAGCAAATCTGCATCATGTACATGCATATAATAAATACACATTTTCAAGTTAAATACTATAAATGGGACAAGATTAATCTTATTTTCTCAAAAGGCAGTCTAAGACCACTAATGAATCATTGAACACTATGTCAAAAACTAATGATGTATTATATGTTAGCTAACTGAACATATTTAAAAAAAAAAGTTGAAAACAAAGACAGTCTATGAAAAAATATATATATAAAATGCCAAAATTGGGGCGCCTGGGTGGCTCTGTGGGTTAAGCCACTGCCTTCGGCTCAGGTCATGATCCCAGGGTCCTGGGATCGAGCCCTGCATCGGGCTCTCTGCTCAGCCGGGAGCCTGCTTCCTTCTCTCTCTCTCTGCCTGCCTCTCTGTCTGCTTGTGATCGCTCTCTGTCAAATAAATAAATAAAATTAAAAAAAAAATAAAATGCCAAAATTGTGTGTGGGCAGGTGATAACACAACAATGAAACAGAGGTAGAAAGATTAAATTGGGAGACAATAAAAAAAGTGTTTTTCTTTGTGTGTTGTCTAAGACCCATTACTCCTCTATGGCCTTTGATTTGGTTGTACTTATAAGAGAAAATTGTGTTAGAAGTCAGAATGCATGATGTAGAGCAAATTGTATTGGAAGTATCAGATAAGCAGAAATGAAAAGATTTGTTCGTAAATTTAGGGAAGATTGTGTATGTTGGAGGAATCTTCCGAGGAGACAAAACAGAGAAGTCAGTAGATCTGTAGTTTTTGTTTTAGTTTGGTTTTAATCTTAACAATTTAACTCATAGTTGAAGTCTGATCAGATCATGTAGAATATTAAGTCATGGAGAGATTCCACAGAATCTCTAACATTTTCTGCTTCCCAAAAAAGCTTGAGAGAAATTGTTTAGAGCAGCAGGCTTGAAAAGGTTTTGCAACTTACATATCAAGAGACATATAATATGAGCCAGAGATTGACATTAAAAGAAGAGCCTGCATGGACAGGGAGAATAAGCCAGACTCCGGTGGACCCTGAAAACTGCATGGGAAAGCCCAGATGCCTGCCACTTAGAACTGGAAAAATATGGAAGCCCCCCAAACTCAAATCTTCCAGGAAGGAGAAGACAATAAAAGTTTGGGTAGTGGAGAAATAAATCATTTTCCTTAGTACATACTGAAGAGAGCCTAAGTAGGAGCACACCTTTCCCTCAATTGTCAAGTTTTCAGTCAGGGGAGATGGGCACTCAAGAGACAAATAAAGTTCAATTAGGGAAGAATAATGCCTCCTATTCCTGAATCATAGATGTGAAAAATCTCTACGTATATAAAACAGATACATTAAACATTAGATGAAAAGCTGGGAAATTTCAAAATAAGGAATGATATGGGAAATTGGATTGAGCACGACAGCAACTAAATTAGTATTCTACAGGAAATTTTTTCTAGTGTTCACGGAACACTTACATATCTTTGATAAATCTCCCACACAATAAACAGGGCTGTATGTATTATTTCAGGAATATTGAGCAATGATAGATAGAACAAAGAGTCTCCCATGGCAGTTACAAAATACAAAACTTTAAACACTTTTCAGTCAAGTAGAAACTACCTGCACAGGTGAACAGAATTTCTTATCAGATTTAAAAATATATTACAAAGTTACATAGCTAACACAGTGTGATGCTGGCCCCAAAATACATAGATTATTTGGAAGAGAATAGAGAATCCAAAAATATTCAAGAATATGTATGCAACATTTTGTATATGATTCAAGGATATGTATGCAACATTTTGTATATGATATGGTAGTATTTTGAAATAGTGGTGGTGGGGGGGGATGATTGTTCAGTGAATATTTTTGCTCTAATGCCTGGATATTTCGAGAAAATTTATATCACTACCTACCTCTAAATTTCAAATACATTAAAGGATTAGGAGATGTATAATTGGCTTACTAATTCTGGGATAAGGAGGTCAGTTTAATTATGATAGCAAAGAAAAGATAGCTGAAATAATATTTTTCTGCCTTTAATTATATTTATTTATTTATTTTTTTAAGATTTTATTTATTTGACAGAGATCACAAATAGGCAGAGAGGCAGGCAGAGAGAGGAGGAAGCAGGCTCCCTGCTAAGCAGAGAGCCCGATGCGGGGCTTGACTCCAGGACCCTGGGATCATGACCTGAGCTGAGGGCAGAGGCTTTAACCCCCTCAGCCACCCAGGTGCCCCTTATATTTATTTTCTTATTGTGTTACTTAAGAGCAATGTGAAACACTAAATTAGTGGTGGGAAATCTTATCTTCCTGATACACAGTAGTTATTTGAGTCTTAATGGTAGGCACGATGTTCACTTCAGTATTAAGCAGTCATATTATTCTAAAGAGAAACTTCTTCATTTAGATTTCAGAATATTGACTTGTTTTAAAATCAACCATCTTTGCTGACTTTTATAAAATGGTTTTTATAGTATCTAAGATAAATATGTGATAAATTATATTAGAAGATCTATTTTTATTGATCTATCTTTGCATTTGTAGAATAAAAACTTTGTCATGGTTTATTATTGTTTAATATACTTCTGAATTCAATTTACTGTTATTTTACTTGGAATGTTTACTTCTATGTCACTAAAAAGAGTTTGATTTGTAGTGTTTAGTTGTGTCTGTGGGGGCACACAGAGCACAAAGGCTTTTTTTTTTTTCAAGATTTCATTCTTTGTTTTATACCAGAGTAATATTTCTCTTTTTTTTTTAAGATTTTATTTATTTATTTGACAAAGATCACAGGTAGAAAGAGAGGAGGGCAGAGAGAGTGGGAAGCAGGCTCCCCGCTGAGTGGAGAGCCTGATACGGGGCTTGATCCCACAACCCTGGGATCATGACCTGAGCCCAAGGCAGAGGCTTTAACCCACTGAGCCACCCAGGCACCTCATACACAGGCTATCTTAATTGGATTTTGCTCTTAGGCTTGCAGTGTTTTCCTACAATATGATTTTACAATCTTCCTCACTTCCCATCTTCCAGAAAGGACAGACTTCTGTTACTACAAAATTCTTAATTCTGCAAACAGCTTCTCCACACTTATACACAAGAGGAAACTGAGAGACAGACAAATTCAGTAGCATAACTTGTACATTGGACTAGCACAACTGGTGGGGGGATATCATCAAAATTAACTTTATTTTTCTTTTCCAGTCTCCACTTACAACCTGTACCATAGGGCAAATTTTTCTCTGACTGCTAGCAGGATGAAAAAACTGGGGATCCCACAACTTCATAGCCACTTTTAGGTAATGAAAACTTCTATACTCCAACTCACAAAATAGTCTCAATTGGGGATTGGAGCACCTCATTCCACACTTGATTGAGAATTAAATCTTTTTCATTCTCTCAGTCGAGGAGGAGTTCAAACAGGCTATTGACACCTGGTATGTGGGTACAGCCAGTATCTTCTATCATTTTCTGCTTCTCCTCCCTCAGCTTGCAAAGTGGTTTCTGGCTCTTCCAAGACAGTGAGCAACAGGGAGAAATGAAAGAAGGTACAGAAAGTACACTCAGGTAAGATTGCTTCACATTCTGAGTCTTGGTACTATTTAGAGATGACTTTCTTGCCTGGGAACTTCTATGGATTCTTCAGAGGGGCCCTCTGTAGGGTCCAGGGGCAGTCTGCCCCAATATGGGCCACTTCAGCATGAAAATTATTTTGAGTTAGAAAGCAATCAAAATGGCAGATTCAGGCAAAGCTCTTCACTTCCCCTCAACTGCCCAAAAGAGTTTAAATAGAGGACGTGCTCCAGGGGCAGAGCTATCACCGCAGCTAAATACATCATGGAGGAAATCGAAGGAACCTAGCAAAAGCTGTTTGTTCAAAGTCCTCTTTGTCCCGTTGAATTTGAGTGACCCAGCAAACATATTTTCCATTTACTTTTTTTCATATTTTTACAAATTACATTCCTTTCCTCTGAAGTCCCAAATCCCTACCCCCTTCTCCTTGGTTCAGGATGACGTATATACTTCATTTTGCCTGTCTTTGGAATTATCATGTCTCTGTGGTGTCCCACACATGCACTATTAAATTTGACTTTCGCCTGTTAATCTGTCTTATTTTGACTTGAATTTTATTAGGGCTAGAAGGACCTGAGGGGACAGGAAATTCTTGCTCTCTGACACTCCCTTTGCTATGCCAGCCACTTCCTCAGGCCCTGGTCTCCGTGAGCCTCTGTTCGAAAAGCTCCAAGTAGCACTTCTGAGCAGAATTTAAAGTGGCTCAGGTCATTTTTAACCCTTTTTGGCCCAATAAGTGAGAAATATTCACACATTCTGTGCCCATCAAGGATAAGAGAACATTTCTACACAATGGACCTCCATTTTCTTTTACTTCAGGCCTTTAGCATAGCTGCTTGCCTTGAAATACCAGTGGCGACACTGATATATATACTCTGTTGCTAGCTGCTGAGGATCTCATTAAGGTCTCCCAACTGTCCCCTTTTTCTGCATATAAAGTGAGAGGCACAGGCTTTAGCCCATTCACAATGGGATAGCAGTTTGGCAACAACTCTTACCAGAGAAACACCCTCTGGAAATCCACTCTACACAGGTTCATACTTTCAAAGTGAGTGAGGAATTTCAAGAGACCTGAAATCGCTCTTGAGAAGTTTTCATGAGGTCAGGCCCTTCTTTTAGAATTTCATACTTAACCATGTCCTGGCACTTCAGTTGCAATTTCAGGTATAAAGTCCTTCCTTTGAGACTGCCCAAGGTCATCTAGAAGACGTGTCACAGAAGACCTGCACATAGGTCCATAGGTCTGTTGATTCCCAGTCACGGCATCTCCACTAGTCCATGCTGCCACCTCTTCACTTAAATCATCATTGGCTTATTATTACATGAATTTAATTTCTTATGTCTTGCACATCACAGCAAGAATTAGAAGCAAACACCATTTCTACATTTATACTTACATTCAAGAACAGTTCAAGTTAAACTAAAAATTGACTAGTCTTACTGGTAAAATCATCTTGAACTCCAACTAGTTACTATGGCAGTAACTCCTTTCTAGAAATTAACTGTTATTTGATCTTTAGATATAACACTTTTAGAAATGAGAGTCCAGAAATAGAGCAGAGTCAAAATTCTTTACTTTTTGAACTGCTGACACACATATTAGCTAAATTGAGTTAATTAATAACTAAGTTCATATGATGAACTTTTTTTAATGAGCTACAAAAACTTCTCTATAAAATAATAAAGATTGAAAATAGCCAGGACAAGGTACATGGCTTTAACTGATATTTACATGAGTCATGTTATGTTAACTGTTATTTTCTAGGAAAAATATGGAAGTCCCTGCTGAAACACAGAACACTATCTTGAGATATATTTGAAAAATACTATAAGTGAAATAGTATACCTAATTCATAAACACTATTATTATTAATTAGTTTCTACAGATATATTCTGGTTTAAATATTCTCTTTGACTTTTATTTATTATGGTCTGATGTTTGGAATATTTATACTATGGATTTGGTATATAATTTAACTTGATGTATAGAATACTTTTTCTCTAATTAATTACCTTAGAAATAAACTATGGGTATATTAAAAATGATAGTGTAGGAATATCTGAATTTTTAAAACGTGTAGTTCAAGAGATATTTATGCACATTACCAAGGTACCCTTCACTTTAACACATATGTTTCAATAGCACATTTTAAAATACAATTTGATATGAAAGTACATGCTCAGTATAGTACATTTTATGGAAAGTATTCCTGGATAAGTTGATTTGCTATAGTTGTATCAAAGTTTTGCTTTGTCATTATTACCTGTTCAATCAAATACATGTATTTGACTATATCTATCCTATATATAGTAGCTATTATGTGCATAATATAGCCAGGTACTATGCAGCTAAATAAAGTACACTGCTCTCGTCTTCAAGTTTTTACAGTTGTTAGCTAAAGAAAACCTTCCATTGGAAACAGTAAATGATAATTCCAGACAGTAGATAATTAATGAATAACCATGCAGAAGTAAATGTAATGGGACTTTACAGAACAGAGAGAGCTGAGTAGATAGAAGAGATGAGTAAGACTTTATGAATGAACTGGAGAATGAGTTTGTCTTTCATGATTGCAGAGGATTGGAGATGATTGGAAGAGAGACTTCCAACCACACACACACACACACATGCACCATGAACAAAATTATGATGGTATGAATGGCCACACTTTGTAGTTAGGGGATAGAGAATATGGAATGAGCAGAGAGAACAAATAATCAGAAATGTAAATTGGAAGGATATTTAGTAACTAAACTGTGTCAGTCCTTCCATGATAGGATAAAAGATATCCAGTTTACCCTAAGGATAGGATTAATGAGTAGGAATAAGGTGAAATTAACTCTAAAGAGCTTTGGAAGGGGAGCAGCCATTGGAAAATCCCTAGAAGCCTATTGCAGGGGTACAGACTGAGGAGTCAAAAGAACCTCAGGTGGGATATGAAGTGAGAATTGAGTGTGTGGATTCCAGGTACACTGAGAAAGAAGCACTGATGGGATAAGATGAATGTATTCACACGGGGCACAAGGAGGAGAAAAAAATATTCTAAGCTCATGTAGAGATATACTGGGAGATATGGTGATAGTACAGTATACTTATTTCTTTTATTTTTTCCTGTCTTTACTTTTTTACATTTTTTTTTTTTTTAAGAGAGGGTGAGAAGTAGGGGAAGGGCAGAAGGAGAGGGAGAGAGAATCTCAAGCAGGGTCCACGCTCAGTGTGGAGCCTGACAGTGTTCAATCTCACAATCCCAGCACCATGACCTGAGCCAAAATCAAGAGTTGGATGCTTAACCAACTAAGTCATTCAGATATCCCACAACATACTCCTTTCTAATCCTACTTATAAATTAGCTTTCTCTTAAAACAGATAGTCCACATTATTACTTTCATTTATAGATATTTAAAGATGACCAACTGCTTTATTAATGTTAATAATTCAATTATAAGAGTTTAGCATGCATTTGGAATTTTACATGCCAGTTATTTATCAGTGGAATCAATTTTTTAAAGTTATCTGAGGAAAATTTCCTTATTAGTATAATCCGTTAAGTAAACTGGACACTAATTATTTCAAAATTTATGTATTGCACAAACTATGGACCATCACTAAGGTTAGATAATAAAGTTTATCTTCATTGAGTGCATCAGGCCTATGAATTTCTTTAAAACATTACTTCTTAACTGTGAATCATGGTTACCTCCTGTAGCAGAAAAATATTGCAATTGCATTCACTGAAAATGCAAATACCTCCAAAGAAGTACCAGAATCAAAGGACAGCATCTTTGATGGCTATTAACCTTTTCTTTAGGCTCCCTCCCTAAAAAGGCCACACCCATCATTCTCCAATCCCCTGCCCCCCATCTCCCGATAATGACTCAGTGTGTTTCAGGTCCACACCCTAAAACCTAAAGCTTTCGTAATGTCTAAATATAGGGCTGAATATTAGAAATAATTGTGGTGTAATATTTGGGGATGCATTTGCTACAGTTGACTCACATTCTACTTGGGACAATGGTACTGTATGGTCTCTAACATTCCAGAAACCCACAATACCCTGAAGGTTTTGGACTGTGTGAACAGATTGTTCATAGAATGCCACTGAAATCAGGATCCATCTGGAGTTATAAGAGTGCATCCATATGCTTTTGTTACCCCGAGAGCCCTTTGCACAGGGTAGCAATATCTTCATGAACTGATTTCTGGTTCCTGAAGGCATGAATGCTTGGTTTTATAGGATTATGATGTGAGTATCAGTAATGCCAGCTTGTGTACTAAAAACAAACAAACAAACAAAACATAAACAAATAGAAACCTCAAAAGGCCATAACTAGCTACTTTTAGTCCTTTTCATTGCAACTGATGTTGAGCAAAGTTCATGAGGGTGACTAGTAAAAATCAGCCTAGACACCTTGTCCTTACTTTGCATAGTCTCTAGGAATTATAGAGTAGATAGAATTGTGTATGTGTAGGAAGATTAAAGATGTTAAAATAAGGGAGGGATATGAGAGAGAAATAAGAACCAAGAAAAAGAAGGAAAGAAAAGGAAGTGGCTCAGATAGGAAGATAGCATTGAGCATTAAAAAATAAGTTCCTAGTATTTAATACATAAAGTAAGAAAGTAGACTGAGAGGATGATCTAAGAGTGGGGATAAGTCATTTTAAATTTTCTCTAGAGCCCTTGAGAACACATGAGAAAGAATAGCCTATCACATTTTGGGATAACAGTGCATCCCAATTTCAGAAAACACTCCCAGCCCTCTGTTCTATATTAATTTTTTTTTCTTTCTTATTTTAGCTTTTTCTGTGCATCATATAGATGGTCAGTGTGTATGTGCTGGAATTGCTAAAGCTGAAGACAATTTACTGAATACAATTTAAAGTCACCTATGGAGAAAAGTACATATTACAAGGAATTTGTATGTAAATATTGAAGGATATAATTTTATGAATCACAAATTAGAAACCCATTCAATTACTAAAATTTTTATAGATTTTAGATTTTAGATCACTATCAAATATTTTTTATACTAAAGGCTTGTATTCTCCAGAACATAAGAGGTGGTCTTCTGTATCAAATGATAATAAGAACTAATGCATTACAGAGTACACTTACCACAATGAGCACTGAGTAAGGCACAGAAATGTTGAATCACCATATTGTAAATATGTTATATTTAATATATAAATATATAATATATAATATATAAATATATAAATATATAAATATTTAATATATAATATATAAATACATAAATTATATAAATATAATATATAAATACATTTATATATTTATAAATATTTATTTATTTATATAAATATGTTATATTTACAATATAGTGAAACTAATGAAACTAATATAACACTCTATTTTGATTATATTGAATCAAAATCAAAAAGTCAAAAAAAACAAAGAACCAAATTAATAAAAAATTAGTGTTGGCATGTATACATTTCCATCCATGTTGCTGTTTCATTCAGAAATATCTTCTACACAACAGTGTTTAAAATGATACGGATCTAGGATTAAAACTATTCAGCAGTGGACACTTCTTTATCATATCCTAATTCTTTATTAGACAAACTTAAACTTTAGGGGCTTTCAGAATTCATTACCTTTCTTTAGGATGAAAACTGATAGAAATTTTTCAGTGTCCATTTGTGCCCTACGTCTCCATCTTCTTGAACCATATATTACATATTATTTGATATTATAAGTTTTATAAGGAAAATCTTGATTAGAAATGATGCATTTTCTGTAGCCTGAGTTAAACCAAGGAGTTTGATTCCAAAAGTGTTTCCTCAAAAATCTTGGTATAACTGCTGAGTAGGCAAACACAATTTCTAAGATGGCCAGTGGGGTGACCTCTTGTTCGGATATCCCTTCTCATCTTGGTTGGAGTGTCTCTTAAATTCAGAACTTTAAAAGTGATCATTTGAAATTAAACAAACATTGAATTAAATGCAAAAAGACTATTAGGGCATTATCTTAGGCATCTATAAAACGAATACATTATAGATGACACCAGAATAAATCTTTTAACTGGCAATGATTCCTCTCCAGAGAGTGATGAAACTTTTAGCCGTTAGGGCCTGGAGTATAAATGCAGTTTTTTGTTGACCTTTTTTGTTGACTTTTATGTTTGTATCCATAAGTTACTTACTTTCTTTTCTAGAAGTATTGTCTATATTTCTCTGAATATTTTAAGCCAAGTTTCTAAAACACAAGACAAAGGCATTCTGCCTTGACGGTTCTTCTGCTGCCTCCATTTCTCATCTTCCTCTATGTTGCTCTGTTTGCACATTTATCTATGGCATCAACATGCTGGGTGGTTTTTAGATCTGTCTCTTGGCTTTTCTTCACATGTTGTACTTTGTTCTTGATGTCTGACATTAACCTTACAAGGTTTCCATTTCCTTGCGCCATATTGCATTTCCCCACCAGACTCCCAGTTCTAATGAAAGGCCTCTTGTTTCCAGAGCTCTCTGAAGGACTACTACACATTGTGTGGTTCACAGATCAGCAACATTGGCATTATCTGGGAACCTGTTAGGAAAAACACAACGTAAGCTATGCCACAGATTTGCTGAACCAGAATCTGTGTTTTAGCCATATCTCTGAAAGAATAACACATTAATAAATGAGAAATGCTGCTCTAAAGGATCCGTCCCAACTCCATGCCCTCTGAGATCTCATCTCCATGTTCTCTCTGGCTGTTCGGTTGCATGAAATAGTCTCCCCACTGATTACTTGAACGTCAAAGCCGGGACTGCGTCAACCTGGCAACAGCTGTTTGTGTCTACATGGATGCACAGAGTCAATGATTTTTCCGATCTCGCCTCTTAGTACTTTGGGTTTGGGTATTCACCCTGCCAACGTGGTTGTGGTGGGAAAAAGAGGATTGTGGCTAGGAAACAACAGACTAGGTGCTTATCTCTGTCTTTTTCTGTTCTCACTTTGAACATCACCCCCTATGATCCATGTACAAGGTGAAGAACAAATTACACATGTTTAATAGCTTCACAAAGCTTCCCAATTTCTGTCTCCCACCACACGTGGATTATTATTGTGTTAAGCCAACTATTTTGATTGAGAAAAACAAGTTTCATTGGTAGGAATGGACATGTTATTGGCACAATGGGTAAAGGAGTAATCTATTCTGTGCTATTAGTAGGGATGAAGGTGTCTCCACAATCTTATTCCTAGTCCAAGTCACAAGGACTTGATTGCTAATTGGTTAGGATGTGGCTTGCTGAAGCTTAAGCATAATGTTGTACTGTAAATGCTCTTGTATTTGATAGTTTTCCATAGGTTTTAGAACCCGGGGACTGATAAAATGACAGGAAGTGATTTTATCTTATTTTATTTTATTTTTAAAGATTTTTTTGTTATTTGACAGAGTGAGACACAGCAAGAGAAGGAACACAAGTTGCGGGAGTGAGAGAGGAAGAAGCAGGTTTCCCACAGAGCAGGGAGCCCAATGAGGGGATCCATCCCAGGACCCTGGGGTCACAACCTGAGCTGAAGGCACATGCTTAATGACTGAGCCAAGCAGGCACCCCATGAAGTGATTTTCAGAAGAGAAAATGTGTGTGTTCTGCACATTTCAGTGTAGCATCATCATTGCATAGAAACAGGCTATCTTTCTTCAGTTGTGCCTATTTCTTTCTTGGACATGTCAGAAAGCTTGGATACACCGTAAATATACAACCAGGAAGAGAGTAAGAAGCAGCAGAAAGCATCTTTCCTTTTTTTTTTTTTTTTCCTGGAACGATGCTGCAAATTAAAATTAATTCAGAAAAGAAAGTGAAAAAATAATATGTACTATGGTTCATGATATATCAGAATTACATATATAATGAGGTAGTTTCTTCCAAATGATGTGGCAGATTGCCGACAGTCAGGTCGAGAGAGTTGAAAGCTTCTAATAGGACACTTAAAGGAGGAATTCTTGGAGTTCCTGGGTGGCTCAGTTGGTTAAGCATCAGAATTTTTTTTTTTTTTAAATTCATTTGACAGACAGAGATCACAAGTAGGCAGAAAGGCAGGCAGAGAGAGATGGGGAAGCAGGCTCCTTTGCTGAGCAGAGAGCCTGATGTGGGGCTCAATCCCAGGACCCTGGGATGATGACCTGAGCCGAAGGCAGAGGCTTTAACCCCTGAGCCAACCATGTGCCCTCAGCATCGGATTCTTGATTTTACTTCAGGTCATGATCTCAGGGTCCCAGGACTCAGCCCTGCATGGGATTTTGTGCTTAGCAAGGAGTCTGCTTGAGATTCTCTCTCTCCCACTGCTTCTGTTGCTTCCCTGACTGTGCACTTTCCCTCTCTCTCTCAATAAATAAACAAAATATTTTTTTTAAAAAAGAGAAATTCTCAACATTCTGGTCAATTAGGAATTCAGAATGTGCATGATTATTGAATCTGATTGCTGTGGATCATAGGTCAATATAAAGATGCAAAGATGTGGGATAACTAACACAAGTTATGTTTGATGTGTTATCTTTCATTTCAAAAGGTAGTTCTACTATTTTCCCAGACTGACATAAAGATCTCTTGTAAATTCTATATTATGAGTAAATAGCACTTACTCAATATTCACATCTATATAAGAAAAACATGTTGCTATTACAAAAAAATGTTGTTTTTAAGTATTGGGTTTTAATAAGATGTAATTAAACCAATATTAAATTTAACATGAATTACATTTTAAATTAAACTATATTTCATATTAATGTTAGTTTGGGATTCCTGATTTTGAAATTATGTTTTGTTACCTATTTGCAAAGACACTAAATCTTATCATTTAAAAACGAAATTTATTTCTACAGATGTAAATTCAGGCATGTATAATGTTTAAAATTAAGAACTCACTTAAAATTTTATTTCCTCCATGTATGATGAGCTTTTTCATGGTTTTGATATTGGTTACCTTGACCCCCTTGGTGAAGAAATCCTAAACACAACATTCCATGATGTTGGTTCTACTCTGGGGTATTAAGAAAGCTACGGAGACACTACTGGTTGTTGGCAATTATGTAGGAGAACTAATGTTACTTACTGAGCAGGAGGTAGGACATTAGACCTCCTATACTTCACAGTGCCTACAATGCAGAATTGTCCTGTACGTTGCATGGTCTTCAAATATTCTTCCAGGTAGATATAGGGAGTTGAAAATCCTGTTGATACTGACTGGAGCCTGGAATCTATCTCAATTTACATCTTATAATGAGGAACATCTGCATCATTTTAATATGTGCAAATTTTTCTAAGAATGCAAAACAAATATACAACAAGAGTAATCAAAATAATAAAATTTCAATGCTTACAGCTTGGTTTGGAATTTTACCAAGATTTAGCTCACCCTCTTGGAAAATCTTGTCAATCATCAGCAACAATCCCTCATGGTATTTGAATCACTGACTAAATACACTGCGTTTAGCAGTTCTGTGTTGGTGACAGTTTTTGAAGGGGCTAGTGTCTAATTACTTGGCTATACTATCTAGTATATTCATTTCCAAGTGTTTAGCATTTCAACCCCCCCCACACGTACATACTTCATCAATTACTGATTTCCTTTCATTTGTTCTTTATATTATAGTTGAAGCATTGAGTTGATGTTTAAAAGTTCTCTATGTAGGTCAGTTCTATTACCTGTGAATTTAGTTCAGGATATAATAGGGACATTAAGTTATGTTTTTTAGAAAATGTGGTCTATTTGGTGTGATAATGTTGAGAACAACTGTCCTAGAAGCATTTTATCTCATGGAGATTTATGTCTCTGAACAGGACAATTGTTCAGGAAAAGTTTACTCTGGTAGGAGGGCAGATGTACCTAATATGGATCAAAGGTGGGGTATAGGGGAAGACACATGCCTACAGTTAGTGCACATTTCCTTGTTTTGTAATTTGGAATGAATCAATAAATTTCTCTAGCCCTGAATTTTCTTTCTATTAAAGTGTTGGAATTGATGAACTCTAAAATCCCTCAGACAACATTCATTATGGGTAGACATTTATTTTCATGGTGTAGAATCTATATACGGAAACCTGCGTATTTCATTTGCAATATTCATAGTTTTTCATATCTGTTCTCTTTTTAAAGCTGCATTTGAATCTGTAAAATAATATGAAATTAACTTTTATATACATAAATTTTTTACTAAGTAGTAACCCACTTACATTTTATTTTGAGAAATGTATTAGCAACATGATAAATACTTATAATGATTGCAGGCTCTTCCTTGGCAAAACCAATACCATGGGTTTTCACTTTTCTTACACATGTAAACATAAAGTTACACATCTGTATGATAGAAGGTGCAAAGGTGTGTGTGTATGCACAGATTTATTTCCGATATTGTGAAGGGTTCATGCAGCTGTATATATTAATGGTTGATTTCCCTAAAGCCCAGACAAGCTTTTCTGAGTGAAATGTATACATGGTAATATATGAGAAAATTACTTGTCCCCAGGTCATATGAAGAGTTGGGTGGGGAAAAGGTACGTTCCCCTTTATCTTGGGGGCGGGCCAGTGTTCTGTCCTTCAATTCCCATCTCCTCCCTCTCTCAGCCCCATGCACCTTGCCACCTTCTTTCTTTAAATGATCAAGAAGAGGCCACAAGATGAGGAATTCTTCACCGCAGGTGGTGATATGAAACTGACAAGTAGTTTATAAACTAGCCCTACCCTCTTGCTTGGAAAAGCTTTATAACTGATTGTTTTAATACCAAAGTGACACCAAAGGGGGTCAAGTAAATAAATATGCAAGCCTCACCAGTTCAAAATAATAAAATTCCAATGTGTGCAAGCCTGCTTGTTGAACATATGTTGGAGGCACGGCTAAGCCATCTGGCTCAGTGTCAAGCATTTACACCAACTGCAGTCTTACAGTACCTGACAGCAGAAAAGCTTTATTCCCCTGGTGTTTGGGCACAAATGGAGAAATATTATTGAAATGATTATCTGCATCAAGACTCAGATTTGCTTTGACATTTAGCTGGCTCTGTTTAATCCAAAGGGTTGTCTGAATGAATAAAGAGAAGGGTTCCTCCAGAAGATGCTGCGAGCAGCCAGGGAAAGCCAAATGATTAATGAGACTGAAAGGCAGGGTGGACCTGCCCACCTCCACCCAGACCTCAGTGCCAAGAACTGAATATGAAATTAGTCGAAAGCTTTCCGTGGCTTGTCAGGAAGATTCCACCCTTACATGGTGCTCTCGTTTTGGACTTCTGGAAACAAAAGGAACTGATGCCTTCCCCAATATGGAAGCAATAGGCTGGGAGAGAGCTTCATGTTATAATCAGAACATTTCACATTCAAACACTTTTTGCTTTTAACAGCTCTACCGGAGGCATTTCGATATTACGTTAGGAATAGAGTCTCAGGAATCAGAAAGCTTCGGCTTGTCGACTTGTTTCTGTTTTGGCAGCTGGTTTCTAACATGCTATGGTCCTTATATCAAGATAATTTCATTTGGCTTAGAATGCTGTGTTCTACTGGTTGTTTTGTGCTGCCATTCATTTTAAAATGTTATGTGGAGCGAGTTTCTTGAAATATGAGGTACAATGCTAGATTCGGCATTCACCTATGCGGACAAAATGCAGAGGCTAAGCCAAAAAGGGACACCTTTAACAGAATAATGGGAAATCAGCAAGAAAATATAATCCTCTTTGTCATCATAGTGGAGGAAATAATTTGGAAATCTTTATCAATCTTTATCAAATCTTTATCAAAAAGTGATAGGTTCACTGCTTTATCTGATTTTTTTAGGTATACTGTACCTTTCAGAGGGAGAGTTTTAGTAATGATTGTTGATTTAAATTTGAAATTACTTTGGTAATTTGGGTCTAATAAGAGTGTTAGACATGATTTTCTCCTCACTCATACTTTTAATTAACTTTTTATAAAGATATGAATGAATTCTAATGAACACAATTGGCAGGCTAATTGATTTGTCTCAGAGCACAGTGAGTGATCAGTATGCTGGCAGCATTGTGATATACTATTCAAGGATGTCAAACAGTTTTGGGGTTAATTTTCTGGCAGAGGTTAGTTGGGGAAACTGCTTAAAATACCGACTGTTTTTGATTTTCAAACAAGTGCCTGTTTTTTTAAAAAAAAAATTCAGTGAATTAAAAGATATCTATTGCTTTGAATTTATGGTGTCTTTAAATTATCACATTGCCACCGGGGAGTTGTTTTGTGTATTCTGCATATTAACAGAATACTTTTACATGTGTTATGCACATGAGGATATTAGAGACAATTTTCAGAAGCTAATGCATTGTGTTTGCAAGAAGAAAGCCAAGACTGTGCTCCTCTGTTTAAAAAAATGTATTTTTAAAAAGTTGCCACAAAATCAAGAGTGGTCAAAACAAATCCTAAAAGCACCCATTTAAAGAAAAATAAAGCACAGCTCTAAGAGGTTACTGTTTTGCTAAGGATCTCACTGTAAAGGTTTGGCTTAAATAAATCCCAGTGAAATGACATTCTTTTATAGTGTTAAGAACAATGAGCGGGTGAGAAAATATATTATGACATAGTTAAACACAGGGCTATAATTTCTAAACTGCATAAATTACATGTTTTCCCCTATTATGATACAGACAGCCAAACTGAACATTTTTGAAAGAAAATGACCAACGTATGATTAATTGCAAGCTCACAGATTTTGTAGCTTCAAGAGTAAATCAACTGCTAAGAAGTGCTAACTTGCTAAAATATAAACTAATTTTAGTCTCTAGATATTAAAATACAATCTATCTTCTTCCTCCATTGGGAGAGCTAATTAGAAATTGTGACTGGCAGAAGGAGGAGAACCCAGAGAACACCAGGATCAAGTTCATGTGCTTAAAACCTGAGCCCGGGAAAAGTGGCCAGATTTTTTATTCTTTACATTTCACATATTTGAGTTTCCTGAAGCCAGCTTATGGTAATGGCTGCTACCCAAATGTGCAAGTAACAGAAGAGAGAGTTTGTGAAAAGAACACGTTTAGTTAACATGGAATGCTACGAATATAATGCAGAAAGACAGAAAAATGGTTCATGGAGTCCATTTCTATCCCTTTCCTCAAAAGATATGGCTGTTTGTATATAACACATCTAATAGCTAGGATTTTGGAGAGGTCATCAGACCAGTGACATTTATGTCCTGAATTTTTTATATTCTAGGAGACCTTCCAAACTGTGAGTTAGTCTTGATTTCAAGTTGGTTTTGCTTGGACTCTGTCTGATGACTCTTCCATTGGCGACTAGGGTGAAAAAATGATGGGTTTGGGTATGCATACTGAATAAACAGACTGGCTGTCCTACTCACATGTCCAGAACACTTGCTAACAATTTTAGATTTGCCATTTTGTATGGTTAGGGTCTTATTTTGCAGAATTTTAATTTTGCTGTACTTTTAAAGGTGTAAGTACACTGTTAAACCTTTTCATAATATGTTTTGAGATTTTTCAATGGAATAAATGATGACCATGAAATACAAGAAGATTCCCAACCCATGTTATGAT
Organism: Mustela erminea; assembly: GCF_009829155.1. Taxonomy (NCBI): domain Eukaryota; kingdom Metazoa; phylum Chordata; class Mammalia; order Carnivora; family Mustelidae; genus Mustela; species Mustela erminea. The sequence continues at coordinate 53,877,729 of NC_045621.1, forward strand.
TTGGTGTGAATAAGGGAGTAAACTGAAATTACATAATTTCAAGGAGCTTCTCTCTTACAATAATAACCCCTTTTTAAATTTTTCTATTGAAGAAATAGATGAGGAAAGCATTTCATACTAGAAATAGAAGACTACCAAATGTGGAGTTATTATTCTATGAGCATTTTAGAAATGTTAAATTATGATAAGATTTCCCCAGTGCATATTTTTATGTACTTTTGAGGGGTAGATGTACTTATCTGACATTGAGATTAGTTGCAATATAATTTTAAAAGAATAGCATGGCTTTCCCCGGGGAATTTTTATTAAATTCAGTATGCAAGACAAGAAAAAGAATTTCCCAAGTTTAGTTGTAACAAAACCTACAAACATTCCTTTTCTTGCCCTTAATGAGTAAAGATTTTATCCAGCCAGTATTCCAAACCCTCAGGTAGTGTTCATAATGAAAATGGTAGTAATTGTGAAAGCCACTATTCATAGTGATTAACAACTAGACCACCAGGGTTATCCTAGCTTTATGACATCCCTGCCATGAAATGTTGGAAAAATTATTTAAAATATCAATTTGGTTTTCTCATCTGCAAAATAAAGGTTGCAATAGTACCTACCTCACAACATTGTTAGGAGGAGTAAAGCATATTAATAGATGTAAAATAATTGGACTAGTGTCTGGCACCCAGGAAGTGCTTAATAAATGTTAAAGCATGTACACATTCCAAACATCACAAATATGACCAATGTATGATACATGAACCTATGGAAATGATTTTTCCCCATTTCCAATAGAGTTCTTTGTCTGAGAGTCTCTAACATGAGTGAACATAGGATCAAGAAATGCTGGTAAGTAAAATGAAGACTATGACACGTCTGAGAATTAACATTCCTACAGAATCACACCCAGATCTACAGATAAGAGCATGAATAGCTGACGAATTTGGTCATGTAGAAAACAGACTGTATCAGTCCTGTCTTAGTTCACATCTGAGTCATTACTGCAAGGTTTCAGTCAGAGTCTTCTGATTCAGCACAAAGAATAGCACAAACTATTTTTAAAGCACCTGATACTAATTCATCAATCATGTAAAGGTCAACAATGATAATTTAGGCATTCTTCACTAGAAGTAGTTGCTATTTTGAATGCTACTTGGTACCGAATGCATTTATTTCAGTTGCCCAAAATATTTTTATTATTATTATTCCCATTTTAAATAATGTCTAAACATTTTCTGAGGGATTATCTAATGTATCCTAGGTCATATACTTAATAGTGGAGCCTGGATTCAGATGCAGATTTATTTAAATTTAGAGCCAAATCTATGTGCATTACATTGTTCTACCACAGGGCATGAGAAAACAGGATTTGAAATCTGAACATGCTCCTAAAATAAATAAACAAATAAGCAAACAAACAAACAAATAAATAAAGCCTCTTTTTTGATTTAGCAACCTGTGAAATGTGTGGCAAGTGGACAATTTGGACTCTGGATTCCCAGTCTTTTTCCTCCATCAAGAACCTGAAATACTGAGTAAAAGGAGTGGCCCATATTATCTCATTCTTCTGAGATTCTCTTTTCTTGTATTAGTTCCTCTGATTTCATTGCCTCAGCAACTTCCTTTGTGGACTATTTGAACCCATTCAGAAGCAGATGCTCCTTCTGCAATTCTGTACCTCTGTGACAAAAGAAAAATGTCTCTTGTATATGTTACTGGAGTCTCAAAAATAATGAAAACAAAAAATGAGGTAGGATCAATATTTGGAGATATGATACAAAGAATTGTCCCAAACAATATACCCGAACCCACAGACTCAAGACATTCTATAAGCCCAAACAGGTCAAATATAAGGAGAAACACACCTTGACTCACAGAGTCAGATAACTGAAAACCAGAGGGAAAAAAATCATAAAAGTAACCAGAGAAGAATATTGCCTTCAACAGAGCAGCAATGAAAGAGACAGCTGACCAAGCAACAGAAATGACAAAAGCAAAAGACAATAGAATGACACTGGGAAGTGCTAAAAGAAAATTACAATCCAAGAATACATATACACAAAATTGCACAAAGAAATGGAGAACAAAAAAGTGTAAATAGGTAGGTAAATACAAATGGATATTGACTGGACATAATATAATAATGTATAGACATAACGCTGTGAAAACAATAATAATATGTTTGAGAGTTTCAAATATATATGTGTAGAACTTAAAAAGTATATAAATTAAGATTAAAATGCATGACAGTAATAAAATATAATTTTAAAAGATAAATGGGGTGAAAATATTTCAAAATTTCAACATTATTTGGAAAGTGGTAAAATTGTTAATTTTTATAAGACTTCAACAAATTAAGATGTATGTTATAATCTAGGTAACCACTGTGATAATATTCAGTTTTTAAATTATTAAGTTGTAGGGGGCAAATAATAAAGCAATTTTATTGATGCAAAATTAAGCAAGAACAAAGGAGCATAAAACAGGTGGTTCAATGGAAGTATATGGATATAGGGCTAGTATAGTTATATAGATAGTAAATATAAACTTAAATGTATCATTATGTACTTTGAATGTAAATGGACTAAATATTGCAATATAAAAGTGTAAAATTGTCAGATGGGATAATATGTAGCAGAAAGAAAAAGCAGAAACAAGGAAAAGAAAAATTCTAGACAACAGCAAAAATAAACACAGTAAAACAAGCACGAACAGCCTGCCACAATAAGGCAGAGAGCTGTGTGAGTAAGCAGAAGTCATAACATGAGTGGGAAGAAGGAATCCCGCTCAGAGTGGCAAAACTTAATGAAAAAGTGACTTACTATGAAGGGGAAGGAGGAGAAAGAAATTAATTAAATTAAGAAAGAAATAAATTCAAACAGCTTAGTAGTCTGTCGAAAGTCCTATAAGATTTATTAATGCCAGAATTACTCACTAACTTTTAAGCTTTTTTTTTGTTTCTAGCAGTGCTATTGTTGAAGTTCATGATAATAACCAGTATTTATTAATAAAAGATTATATTATGTTTAGTTCACCCTATTTTCAGAGATTAGGATATACGTTGTAGAGTTTGGACAGTTTTTCCATTCCAATGGTTAAAGAAGCAATGCTGCAAGAAGAGATAGCTTCATGTTAGCTGGAAATTTGTGGGGTTCTTCCCCACCACTGTAACCATAAATCCCTTTTCTGACACATGACTGGACCATATGAACTGGAAACTAAGTTGGGACACGAGAAACATTTAAAATCTGCTGATTAAAAAAAGTGTGGGAATGGTCGAAAGATATACAACGGATTTATCTTGAGCAGTCTTCTCAAAATTTGAAAAGGGGAATTACCTGAGGTTTCTTTTATTTCATATTTTTTACTTTTTTAAAAAAAATTATTTATTTGAGAGAGAGAGAGAACACAGGAGCTGTGGGGGAGAGGCAGAGAGAGAAGCAGACTCCCCACTGAGCAGGGAGCCTGAAGCAGAGCTCCATTCCAGGACCCCGAGATCATGACCTGAGCCAAAGGCAGTCACTTAATCCATTGAACCACCCAGGCATCTCCACCTGAGGTCTCTTTTAATATACGGATTCTTACTGGGTACGTCTGCAGTTGAGACCTGAGACTCTGAATTTGTAACAAGTTGCCAAAGGCTGCCAGTGCTCTGGTCCATGGGCCACACTTGCACGTACCATAGCTGGAGATGAGAGAACATAGAACAGATAATCTTGAGGATGATACTCAAAGGCAACCATGAAAGTAGCTCCTTCATTGTACGGCCATTGTCCCCTTTGCTCTACGCTCTGTCGAGTCAGAGGCATTCAAAGATCCTCCTCCACTGCCATACCCCCCAAAAAACAAAACACCCAAAATGAAAGCAATCCTGGAGATTTAAGGAAACTTACAAAAAGGTAACAAATATGTACTAAATTATTTTCACTAACTAATGGAAATCAGTGGATTTGCGATGGCTATCATTTGTTTATTTCTACAAACAACCAGAGATCTAGACCTGTTACTATGTATCATTCTCTATGCTTCTCAGGAGTATCAATTTCCACTTAGGGAAACAAAGCTTCCTTAGAAAGACACATTCAGGGTGAATTGCAGTCAGTTTTGATTATGACTTCTAAAATATACTTCCCATCAAATTTCATATAAAATTAAAATCCAGGGTCATATAAAGCTGCCAATCAAAACACTGGCAAATGAGAAATGCACACAGTAAACATTTGGGAAAATAACATAGCAGTTTTCTCCTTTTATTAAATTTTCACTGAACAAATGGAAGGTGCTTTAGTGTCAGGGAAGCTGCAGGAATAAAAGGCAATGAAGTTGGAAGCAGTGTGTTATAAAGATTAAGGTAACTACATTCAATTATCTTACCCACATATTCCCCTCACCCTGTAAAACTCCTGTGTTCTGGAAAGTGTTTAATCAGTAGTCTTGAAACTGAAAATTTCTAAGAATTCTTAATGTTGCCCTTATGGGGATAGTATAAAGAAGATAGTATAGATAAAGATAGATAGATAGTATAGATAGATAGATAGATAGATAGATAGATAGATAGATAGTATAAAGAAGTCAAGGACATTAAAATATAAAATAGTTTTTTTCCAGAAAACTATGACAAGCAAGAGGAATAGTGTCCTTAAATGTCTTAAGAAGAATATGATTCTCATTCCAAATCTTATTTTTCTGGGGTTTAAATTGTTTAGAACTAACAGTTGCCTTTCCAATAATCCCAAGGCAGAGGAATGAGAGGAAACTACATGGAGAACATTAAAGGAAGAAATATGAGAATTTAGAAGAAAGACACCTGCATTTGCTTCACCAGAACTGGAAAATCCAATTGGTAAATGAGAAATCATAACAGAGTCTTCAAATAATTTTCTGGAGGACTTTACCTAAAGGTAAAGATAAAATAAATGATTTAGCACAATGAGGGAAAGAGAGATTGATTAAATCCTGAAGGAGGACAACATTTTACACAACAAAACTTAATTTCAAAATGAAGGAAAGGAACAAAGTTGTTGTAACTCAGTATTGAGACACAAATAGAAAAAAAAATCTTACTAACCCATAACTTTGAATATAGAATATTAATAATAACATGATTTAAAAATATACTTTACATTGTGTTGAGATTTTGCACATCTCAGCTGACTAAAATGTGAACTGGAATATCACCCTTATCATTCTCCACAATCACTTGTTGAATATAACTATATAACAGACTACTTTTCTAGACCCTGAGGGCCCAAAATGTAGAAGACATGGTCACTCTCGGTAAGTACAATTGCATGGGGCTGAGAATATATCATCTGATTTATTCATGAATTTATTCCTTGATCCAATTTACATGAATTCAGTGAGTATCACTTTTGCTCAAGAGGCCCAGATAGAACAAATAGAATAAAATAGACTTTTTGGTTTTCAAGGAACTTGTATTTCAATAAGGGAAAGAAACCGTGTGCTTAAATAGACACCGTCTACAAGACATCAAAGATGAGTTACACCTCTATTAATGTCAGAACCAAGTACATGCATTGACACAGTACAGGCTCCGAAACATTTGTGGAATGGATATTTAAAGGGCTCTCAAAGAGATAGACAGCTAATGTGTCCTATTAAGTCAGAGCTGGGATTATTACTTCTGGCTGGTAGGAATAAGGAAAGCTTTCTGAAAGTGACTTGAAAATTGAATAGGCAAAAACTAACAGAACTTGAACAGAATGGCAGAACAGGAAAGAACCATTTGGAAAAATGAAGAGCTTGGGCCCTGAGAGAGAAAAATAAGGACAAATGAGAAGTAAAGAAGCCCCTGGTTTGGCTTGAGTATAAAAAGTAATAAAAAGAGATTGCAATGCAGCTGTCTTGGGAATTCATGTGTAAAAAAAATACTAAACGAACATATCCCAATACACACCCCTCCAAACACTGAGCAATGATAGATAGTTCCAAAAAGAAACAGCCAATTACAAGAACAAGATGAACATCTCTGTGAACCAGAAACATACATAAATATAATGAGTAAGTGAGGACTTTGCTTGTAGACCCAAGTCAGAATTCCTGGGAATTAGACTCTCATGATCAAATGGGGATTATCCCATATGAAGCAGGAGATTAGAGCCAGTGTCACTTCTTGATGGCTAAGAAAAGGGGCAGCAGCTGCCCAAGACTGTGACTGATTCTGCTGGTCAGGACATTCCCTAGGACTAGAGTTTTGATATAAGATTTAGTTCTGAATTGGAGACTGTCAATCATGGATCATAGCACCTAAGGCTGAGCAAGCCATGGGGTGTAGTTTTTGCTTCAGGGAAAAAATATAGATAAATTCCTCAGTCACTGAAATGGACTTGGGAGCAATGTTATACATCCTAGTAATATTTCCTAGACCTTAGGACTACAACCCAGACACCAATGTTGTTAAACTTACTGGGCTGAACAATACGTGCTTCCCAGGCTAATGTTACAAATGCCTCTCTCTTGCCTGCTTCTGATGTCTATGACTCATACACACTGGATATGGTCACCTAGAATTCCTACTGTCCTCGAGTGTTTCTTATGGGAATATCAGGGGCAAGCACCTCAGATATTATAGGTTGAAATGGGGATTGTTGTTGACAGGGTGGCTTGATAATGAGATTAGGGCATGGACTGAGAGGTAAGACAAACTTATACAGGACTGATCTCTGTACGCTGACATGAAAGAAGGCTTCCTGTAAAACTTCATGGAAACTGGCAAGGCCCACTGCTTAAGACTATCAATCTTGGTCAACTCCATGGCTTAGATCTCAGCCCCAGCCATGATTATCAGTGTGGAAAATCCCTCTTCTGGCTTGCTTCATTCAGTAGGAACTGTAAACCTTGAAACACAAACTTGATCACAGCAAAAGAGGAGCTTGTGTTATTCCAAATAAAAACACAAGCTGTGCAAGATAAGGCCTATATCAGGGTTCTATCATGTTATATTCTTGATCATGCCTTTGTGCTCAAACCGGAAATGGTTCCATCCTAACCACACAGCTTAAAAACCCCACAAGAGTTTGCCTTTCCTGGGAGTCTGATGATAGTCTGGATTCCATTTATCTGTGCTGCTATGGAATGAATGAAAAATGGGGCCCACATCCTTATGACTGACCCTGTCTCCAATTTTTCTGTAATGGATCGTGCTATATGAGGCTTGATTCCAGCCAGTATATGGTGTGAGGTGAATTGCTTGGACTCTTTTTGCTCATGAGTTCAAATCTGACTTCTTTGCTAGACTCTAAACTTGGTAGGGACCAATATATGTCTCTTAATTTGTTTTTGGAAATGGGTTTATGTCTGAATTCTTTGCTAGTCTTCAATCTATGTGAGAGCAGAATTCTTTATATCCAAAGCCTCATATGATACAGAGATATACTTCAGCAATATAGTGGGTTCAGCTCCAGACCACTGCAATAAAACAAATATTGCAGTAAAGTGAGTCAACTGAATTTTTTGGTCTCCCACTGCCTATAAATGTTACATTTACACTATACTGTCATCTGTTAAGTGTGCAAGAGCATTATGGTTTTTTTTTACATTTTTATTATATTTTATTTTATTTTATTTTATTTTTTAATTTTTATAAACATATATTTTTATCCCCAGGGGTACAGGTCTGTGAATCACCAGGTTTACACACTTCACAGCACTCACCAAAGCACAAACCCTCCCCAATGTCCATAATCCCACCCCCTTCTCCCAAACCCCCTCCCCCCAGCAACCCTCAGTTTGTTTTGTGAGATTAAGAGTCATTTATGGTTTGTCTCCCTCCCAATCCCATCTTGTTTCATTGATTCTTCTCCTACCCACTTAAGCCCCCATGTTGCATCACCACTTCCTCATATCAGGGAGATCATATGATAGTTGTCTTTCTCTGCTTGACTTATTTCGCTAAGCATGGTACGCTCTAGTTCCATCCATGTTGTCGCGGAAAACCCAAAAGACTCCACTCCAGAACTTCTAGAACTTATACAGGAATTCAGTAAAGTGTCAGGATATAAAATCAATGCACAGAAATCAGTTGCATTTCTCTACACCAACAGCAAGACAAAAGAAAGAGAAATTAAGGAGTCAATCCCATTTACAATTGCACCCAAAACCATAAGATACCTAGAAATAAACCTAACCAAAGAGGCACAGAATCTATATTCAGAAAACTATAAAGTACTCATGAAAGAAATTGAGGAAGACACAAAGAAATGGAAAAATGTTCCATGCTCCTGGATTGGAAGAATAAATATTGTGAAAATGTCTATGCTACCTAAAGCAATCTACACATTTAATGCAATTCCTATCAAAGTACCATCCATCTTTTTCAAAGAAATGGAACAAATAATTCTAAAATTTATATGGAACCAGAAAAGACCTCGAATAGCCAAAGGGATATTAAAAAAGAAAGCCAACGTTGGTGGCATCACAATTCCGGACTTCAAGCTCTATTACAAAGCTGTCATCCTCAAGACAGCATGGTACTGGCACAAAAACAGACACATAGATCAATGGAACAGAATAGAGAGCCCAGAAATAGACCCTCAACTCTACAGTCAACTAATCTTCGACAAAGCAGGAAAGAATGTCCAATGGAAAAAAGACAGCCTCTTCAATAAATGGTGCTGGGAAAATTGGACAGCCACATGCAGAAAAATGAAATTGGACCATTTCCTTACACCACACACAAAAATAGACTCAAAATGGATGAAGGACCTCAATGTGCGAAAGGAATCCATCAAAATCCTTGAGGAGAACACAGGCAGCAATCTCTTCGACCTCAGCCGCAGCAACATCTTCCTAGGAACAGCATTATGTTTTAAAAAGTAGATATTTCAATTAAAAATACTGTATTCAAAATGGTACCCATTATTTCCACAAGTCATAATTATTGTTCACAGATCACAATAACAAATATCATAATAATGAAAAAGTTTAAAATATTGACAGAATTACTAAAATTTGACACAGAGACACAAAGTGAGAAGAACTGTCAGAAAAATGGCACCAATAGATTTGTTCAATACAGGGTTACCACAAACCTTGAATCTGTATAAAAAATGCAGGTCTGCCAAGTGCAGGAATATAAAGCACAATAAAATGAGAAATGCCTATATAATATATAGTAGAGGTATAAAAATTATTTATTCATGGACTTTGTGAATTTCATTTAATCCTCACAACTATTATATGAATGAGTATAATAGTACTTATTTCTAGATAAGGAAACTTATGAAACTTCTGAAAGGCATGCCACTAGAAAATGACCAAGTTGTGGTTTAAATTCTTATGTGTCTGACTCCAAAGTCTAACATTCCAGAGTATTGAAAAAGTCAGAAACGTGGATGTTGGCGTGCTGAAAGTGAAGTTAAGGGTCAGGATAGTATATTTTTCAGGTGCGGGTTACCATAATCCCATGGAACAGACCAGACCAAAATCCAGTGGTGTAAAACAACCACTACCACCACCACCACCACTACCACCACCAGCTCTTTTTCACTCATTTGTCTGCCTGTTGTCTTGAGCTCAGCTGATCTTGGCTGGTTTCAACTGAGCTTGACTTAAAGCTTTGGACTGGGTATATGTCGGTTTCACAAAACTCTCCTCTTTTGGGGGACCAACTATTCTTCTCCTGGCAAAAGGTGGAACACAAGAGGAAAGGCCTGACTATATAAACACACTTTTGGCTTCATGCCAGACAACATCCTATTGGCCAAATTTCTTTTTTTTTTTTTTTAAGATTATTTATTTATTTGACAGAGAGAGATCACAAGTAGATGGAGAGGCAGGCAGAAAGAGAGAGAGAGAGAGAGAGAGAGAGAGGAGGAAGCAGGCTCCCTGCTGAGCAGAGAGCCCGATGTGGGACTCGATCCCAGGACCCTGAGACCATGACCTGAGCTGAAGGCAGCGGCTTTAACCCACTGAGCCACCCAGGCGCCCTGGCCAAATTTCTTTTTATCCAGTCCCTGTTGGTAACACTCTTGCCAGGGTTTTACCTCAAAATCCTCATTGGTTTTCTCTATATTTCATTCCAGTCAAACCCCAGTATTAAAAGGCCATGCCCATAGTTCTTTTGGAAACATCTTCCTCTAGTCTCAAAAGTGGTATTTCAGTGCACACACACACACATGTGTATGTGGGTATGTGAGAGAGACAGAGAGGGTTTCGACTGGTGGACCAACATTAAGCTTAGCTTTAAGCTGTGAGTTTAATGTAGCTTTGTTCCACGTGTCCTTCATTCTCCTTGGGAGGCAACTGAGGCATATTCTTCTCATGGCAAAATGTATGGACTCCAGAGGGCAAACTCAATTATGCAAGATAATTGAAGTCTCTGAGGACATTATATTTTCTAACACACCCTTGGCCAAAGCAGGTCATATGAGCAAGCCCAAAGGCAGCTGGACAGAGAAATATACTCTGTCTCTGGAGGTAGGTTGGGAGGAAAAAGAAAGAATATTTGTTAAACAACTAGAATATAATCTACCACAGGTAGCAATAATAAGTCAAATTCTAGAATTTTCATATTGGATGAAATATCCTATAGGTCAAAACAAATAGTACTGAGGATATGGAACATAGGTATAAAGGATATATAGAGAGGAAGAATCCATGAAAGATAGTCCTCTTGAATAGTATTTTCTAAACTATAGGCCACTATTCATTGTTGGGGAATTAAATCAGCTTCCTGGGTGATAGCACCATTCAAAAAATGAAATGGAATAAATGAGGTTAGAATGGACTAGAATAGAAAAGTACAGAGGGGAAAAGAGGTTTATGGTGTTGACTATCTGGTTGTAGTCAGAACCACCACAAAAAAAAGCAAGATTTGACATCAGATACTCCAATTCCAAGCCTGAGCCTTTAACCACTCAGCTACACATTTTTGTCATAAATGTTAACTTTGTTTGGACTATTCACATATTGATTCAATTTTTTAAATGTTCTCACTATCTAGGTATAAAATCGGGTTCTATAGGTTGAAGAAATCTCTTGTTAGCTCAATTACTTACTTGTCTTTGATAGGCTTTGATTATCCCTTTGTCGAGCTTTCTTTTATAGCACACAAATAATATATGCCATTTTCATGTCAAAAACTTGTTCCAATGACCCTTAAAAATTCAGCACAATGTACAACTCTTACGCTATACTCAATGATCTATGAAGTCATGGATTGTGTCTATTTTAGCTGACAATTGCATCTCCTTATGCCTAGCAGAGAGCTTGGTCCAAGAAAGATTTGTTGAAGAGTAAATGAATCAGTCAAAGAATGAGAAGATTTTTCCAGTATGATATAAATATTTTCTGGAAATGGGATTATCTTTCTAAGGTGAGAGAAAATTGTTGTGAAACAGCAATGATATTTTTTAGTATCAATTGATATCCTTTATTTAATCCTTTGAAATTTGTTAAGAAAGATCCAACTATTAAAAGATAAAGCCTTCTCAAATATCATAAAACTTATGTTATGATGGGAGATAATATATCTGAAGGTTTATTCCCACTGAAACCAAGGCTAGTGTTTAAAAACCACAAACAGAATGATTATATCAATGGGTCTTATTAACCACCTAAAATTTATTCTATAGAACTATCCAATGACTGTTCAATGCCACACTTTACTAAGAACCACCATACCTTAAAATATTAAATAAAGATCAGCAAAACTGTACACTGTATTAAAATCACATATCCCTTTGAAATGGAAAATCATACTATCTTTCTGAAAAAGCGTTGGTTTAAACCAGTTTAAGTTTGGAATTAACATCAATGTTCCAGCAGGAAGCAAATGGCACAGTCAAAGTAGGATAATTTAAAGAGTTTCAATTAGCAATAATCGCGCCTCGGATAAACCTCAAAGAACTATTGAGAAAAGTATGCCTAGGGCTTAGAAAAACCACGAAAGATAATATAGTGTCCCATGTAGTGACTTGTATACTTTACTAGTAAGAACACTTGCAATACCACTGCAGGCCTGAGGAGCAAGGGGGAAAGGCAGTTGCAGGGATGGTTGTGGGGTGAGGGCTATCTTGAAGGGGACCCATGGCCTTCAGTCAAAGGATACAGTCACCCTTGGCAGCCCTACACCCCTCTTCCATGCCTCTGATCATCCACTTGTGTTCCTATAAGGCCAAGTCAAAGGGCGAGGATGTTTGGTGATACTGTTGATATAGGGCTGCTCTTCTTCTGGAGAACAGAGGGATTGTACTTGAGAGTTGACTGGTGGGCACAAGTAAAAAGATCCAGCACAGAGTCTAAACAGTTTGCTTTCAACTTAAAAGTTATTTATAAGAGTTTTGAACATTAGGATTTCTAGCAGTACTTAGATTTTTTATTATAGGGAAATTATGGGGAAAATAAATGTAGCAAACCTATTGAAAGAGGTCTTTTTAAAAAACAGTTTAAGAAAGTAGAGGGAAGAATCCCTAATATTGATGAGAGAAGTTATACTTTCCCTGCTAATCCACAAGGTTGCTGTGGGATTAAATAAAATGTCTATGAAAATGCTATGCAAATGTAAGTTGCCTTTTTTTTTTTCAGTGAAGAAAACAACCTTGTAATTATGCTCTTTATTTTTCCTTTTTCATTGACATTTCCAGGAATGCACAATACTGTCTTTCTAATGATCCAGTTAAAATGCAATCAAATAATTATGATATGATGTGATAAATGAGGGAGATTAATTCTGTATCCAGATGGGGGTTGGGTAAGGCTTCAGAGAAGAGGTGACATATGAATTGGACCTCGAAGAGTGAATAGGAACTCAGGGTAGTGGCCAGGGAGTAGGTTTAAGCAGGGAAGGAATACAGGTAAAGGCAAAGGAGTATGTCAATCCTTGGCTGATTTGGAGAAGGAGGAGACCAGTGTTCCTGACAAAAGGTGTAAGAATGTGTGAAGTGGCAAGGGAAAAGCCTGAAAAAGAACACTGGCATTGATTTGCACAAGACCTTTTTTTGGTCCATAGTAAAGATTTTGTTTGTTTGTTTTTACTACAGAGCGTTAGTTTGAAACACAGGCTCCATTTTAGAATTCCCTGAGGAGCTTTTAAGAAATACTAATGCCCAGGACCAATTACATTGGAATCTTTGGCAATGAGGACCAGGCATAGTTTTGTTTTTATTTTTTTTTTTTTTAAATGATCCCTTGGTGGTTTTAATACACAACCAGTGTTGAGAACCTGTATTCTAATGAATACATTCTAGACACATCGATACCTTCAGTCACAGTTGTTTCCTTGAGCCCTAGGCCTAAACACAGCTGCTTCCTGGATATGTCTACCTGCCCATACCCTTCCTGACATTGCAAAGTATCTACCTCACGTTTGAAATCTCATCTTAGATGGCATACATGTTCTTAAACTGTACTTTGTATAATATTCTTTTTTTTCAGTGAATGCTATCCAAATACCCAGTCCAGAAATCTCTTGAGTCTTTCTTACCACAGTCACCAAATTCTCTTTTTGTACTTCTTAGTTATTGATCCAGGCTGCCTCACTTCTCCCCTGTCATATTGTCACTGCTCTAGGCCAGGCCTCCATTTCCCATCACCTGAATGGGAGTAACCAGCAAATGTGTCCCAATTCAATCAGTTATCTATCCATGTAATCACTTCAGTGACATTTCTGAAATATAGATCCACAACTCATTCCAATATGGGACATCCTCTGATATTTTCTCAATTTCCTTAGACTACATTAAAAACATTTTAGCATAAGTTGAAATGCCTTCAAGATCTGTTTCACCTTGTGCTACCTGCCTCTTGCCCACTGTTGTGCTTCTCACTGGGGTGTCCACATATGCAATCCCTCTCTTGTCAGTCTACGCCTGCCATTCCCTACCTTGACAACTCAGTTCATGCTTCAGGTCTCCATGTGGACTCTCTGAGATCAGAGAAATCTGTACTACCCTTATCAAGGCACTTACTAGGTTGTATTTTAGGTACTTACTGAATTTAATATTTTTCTCACAATACTTAAAGTTTTGTAGTACAAGGAAAACGTCCGCTTTGTTCATCATTTGCATTCTCAAAGTATAGGACAGTTATTGGCACAGAGTGGGCATTGAATACGTAATTGTTGAATGGATGAATACATGTGCTAATCTTGGGAATGCGTCAATACAATTATTACAATTATGTATAATTCTTGGGCCCTGTCCTCCAGAAATCTATAATCTAGTATGGGAAACAGACAGTTAATGGAAAAACACAATGCATTATGAAACATGTGGTCTTAGGTAAAGGCTATGGGGTGTTATAGATTTCATAGGAGTAGCATCTACTTCAGCCTTGGCAGGGGTTAAGGAAGATTAGTTAGGAAAGATTTAGGTGAGGATTTGATATCTAAGCCAGTTTTTGAAGGAGCAAATGATTGCCTGAGAAAATGAGGGGGAAGAGAAAAAAGTGTAGGATACAAACACCAGGAACAAAGAGAGAATAGTACATGGTAGAGGAACTGCAAATAGTCAAGAATGGCTGGGACTTGGAGGGGCTCAATGGGGAGAAAGAGTTAGAATAATGACCAGATCCAAGAAGATAAAAATGGATATACACTTAGAACTTGATCTTGAGGGCAATTAAAAGCCAGTAAGAATTGTAAGCAAGGTCTTGATACGATCCAATTTGCTCTTTGGAGAGGTCATTGACTGTATCTTGGAGACCACTTAAGAAGGGCACAGTTGGATCATCAGCTAGGAAACCTGAATAGTTCAGAAGAAAGGTGCTCTCCATGGACATGCAAAGAGAGACCTAACAAAGAGACAGAAATGAGGAAGCCTTATAGGATTTGAAATAAGTAATTGTTGAATGGATGAATATATGTGCTAATCTTGGGAATGCATCAATACAATTATTACAATTATTTATAATTCTTTATAATTCTCTATAATTCTCTATAATTATTTATAATCTACTATAATCTAATCTATAATCTAGTATAATCTAGTGTTTCTAGGATTTGATAGGTCTAATACCTAGACTTAGAACAGGAAGGAATAAAAGAAAAACACTAGCTTCTGACCTGGGCAATGAAATGAGGACTGTGCCATCTTCTGAGACTGGAGTGATTGAGTAGCATCTGACTGACTGTGGGAGCAGAGAAGTTCAATTTTGGTCCCTTGCAGCAGGAGTGCTAGTTTGCACATGGATTATTGTGATAGGTTGAATTATGTCCTCCGCCCCACCTCCCCAAAGATATTGAAGTCCTAACCCCCAGGACTTCCGAATGTGACCTTATTGGGAAATAGGATCATTGCAGATGTAACTAAAGTTAAGTTGAAGTCATCTTAGAGTAGGGAGGACTCCTAATCCGGTATCACTGGTGTCCATTTGAGAAGAATGCCATGTGAACACAGGGCCCAAAGACAACACCATATGAACACAGAGCACAGGAGCAATTCATTTACATTGTTCCTTCCTCCTCGGAACTACTGGGATTGCTATGGACCACCAGAAGCCAGAAGTGGCAAATACGGATTCTCTCCTAGAGCCCTCAGAGGGGGCATGGCCCTGCCAACACCTTGATTGCAGACTTCTAACCTCTACAATAATGAGACAATAAATGTCTGCCTTTTGAAGCCACCCAGTTTGTTGTGTTTGCTAATGCAGCCTTAGGAAACTCATATAGATTTTTTTAATAATGCCAGCTAATATTTTCAGGCATTTACTATATGTCAGTAACTATTCTCAGTGATTTATATCAACTAATTTAATCCATGTCACAACTTTATGATATACATACTATTATTTTTAAAAAAGAGAAGCAAAACAAGGTGAGTAAAAGAAATTGTGGGGAAAGGAAAGAAATTGGCTTATTTTTGTGTCATCTGGTTAATCTCTCTTTAAAAACACTGGAGTATTCCCCAGGGTCTGCTTCGAAATGTAAGAGGTCAGCAGGTTTTCCTGCTCATGGAAACAGATGTCTATGTGACACGATTATGTCACATAAAAAAACAAACAAACAAACAAAAAACAAAAACCAACCAACCAAACAAACAGAAACCAGTAACCCTACAGTGAGTAATAACTAGACCTAACAATCGTGTCACAGACATCTGTTTCCATGAGCATCTCTGGCTGTCCCACCTGGCACTGACAGAGCTCAGCTTGAGGGGAAAAGAGGGATTTCTCTCCCAGGTACCACAGAAGATGAATGTTTGGATGGAACTATTGGTGTACCTTCATGGTAAGAAGTACAAAGGGCAGCTTATGTGTTTAGATGAAATGCAAATTCGAATGTTTGATTCCTCATACAAGGAATGTGGGAGGCTTTATAACCGTGCAGCCGATTTTCCTGAAGGATAATCAAGTCCAGACTGACTGCAGGGACAGAGCCTCCCCTGCCCTTCTTCCTACTGTTAACAACCCGGGGCTCACGGAACGCAGTAGAGTCCTCACTCCCTGTGGGTGGCTGCCGGAGGACTTGATTTCCTTCCTGCCTAACTGTTAGGGAAACACATTTCCTCAGAAATAAATCCCCACCATAAGCGTATATATGAGCTGAGCCTGTAAAATTATAAAATGGATTTTCACTGTGGCTTGTGGAATCCGTTTCAAAAGCTGAGGAAACAACGGAGGTGGTTTAGGCTGCCAAGACGGGTAAGTTTTAAGGGATAATTTATGTGATGCTGAGATATGGATAGAGTTGAGATGATGTAAATGAAGAGATTTTGGAAAGTATAAAGCACTGTATAAATATATTCCTATTCAGCATGGTTAATAATCCCTGTGCTATCGGCACACTGACTGAGAATTCAGTTATTTTATAGAAGTCTGTATTTTAGGTTAAATATTATCCAAGATGTCATTTTAGGAATTGATTTCTATTCCAACTAGAGTAGTCGTCTGGTTGTTATTATTATTTTTATGGAATTGTCAGTGCACATTTGTATTTCGCCGAGGAGGGCATATATGGTAACTTTTGCAACTTTTACCCAAAGATGTGACAGTGTTTTTACCTCCAAGCATTATTAAGCTTCTTTTATGAATATAAAAGGAATATAAAAGAAGAGAAAAGTCAAGGAAGCCACCCGAAATCACACAGCAAGGCAGCTATGGGAAAAACTGAGGACATAGCAGCCCTACCTCTCAGTTATGTATTCAAATCTCTTGAGCACTCCTCCTCCTACTAAACATTTTAGAATATTGTATTTATCCTTAAATAATAGCCCAATGGAGGAACTCAGGACTCAATTTTCAGTTTATAAATTCTTCAGCATAGCTCCATGTTGAGCCAGAAAAATATCACATGAGCTAGCAGATTTGGCAAATGGAAACCATGCTATCATGCTCATTAATATGTGGATGGTAATAAAGATAATCACAAGTTTACATACTTTTAGTTATAATTTCATCACTTAATTCTGTAATACCAGATATTAGTGTACTCATATTCTGAGAACACATATGTTTAAGTGTCATTCTGATTTTTAGCAATGATTTTTAATGTCCAAATGCCCAACTATTTCTTTGGGATATGTGTTCAGAATTCAAAAGAGTGAATTTCTAGGTAACCATGAACATGGAAATAAGGCAATATTTGGAATTTATATCTCAGGAAGGTGACTTCAGGAAAATGGTATCATTGGCTCTGGCTGCTAAAATATTATTATGGCTTGTGATGCAAATATTCTGGCCAGAAGGACTCTCGCATCACAACATCAACAGAGTCTGGAGCAGAGACCAATAGGAGCACTGGTTTGTAACTGGCCAAGAGATGTTACATTATGTCCTCCCATGCCATGCCATGCCATGCCACGTATGAATTTATAATAGACAACTGGCATGTTTTATTACCAAGCATAGATGTATTCTGTTGACAGTCAATGGTTGCTCTGCCTTCATAAGTGAATATAAAAAATTACAAGCATTCAACATTCACTTGTACATTTCTACTTTTATATCATTATACACTTCAAATAAAAGAAAATGACGCAATAACAACAATGACTTATAATCGACTGATTGACGTCACTGACAGTTATTTGCCAGGGATAGAGGTGGACTGCACTAACTCA
The DNA here is from genome assembly GCF_009829155.1 of Mustela erminea. Classification (NCBI taxonomy): domain Eukaryota; kingdom Metazoa; phylum Chordata; class Mammalia; order Carnivora; family Mustelidae; genus Mustela; species Mustela erminea. Next base: position 53,895,737 of record NC_045621.1, read on the forward strand.
TGTGGTTGGGTGAGGGTAATGTTAGATTGTTACTTTGAAATACTTAGAGAAGAGTCTGGGGATCCCAAAGTAAACACAATAATCCTTCTCTCCTCTCTATAAGCAAATCCCTCTTTCAGTTACACTACTTTGAAATACTCTGTGCTAAATCTGTCATCACGAAGAGGAAGTTATTGTAAGTATATATAAATTTAAAACAACTTCAAACATAAGTACTGCTGATTCTATGAAACTAAACTGAACTAAAACAAAATTGTCCATATATGTATACTTTTATTGCATACATATATTTTCCCCTTGTATTACATCATCTTTTTGAAATTTTGTCTTCTAAATCATACTGAAGTACAGCACATTTTTAGGCTGTGACTTGTTATGAACTCTGGAAAGTCATAAGTTATATTGATTTTTAAAATGGAATATTCCCTTTTATTCATTATCATTTCTTCTCAATTAGCTAATATACCAAAATGTCTGAATGTCCATGTTGCAATCTTAAAAACACCATTGCCTCAGATGAATTCCAAAACATGCAAACATCTACATCATGGATCAAAGATGGCAATGTTGGCTTTCAACAGACCCTACTCCAAAGCATTTGAAACTCATCACAATTACATTTTTAAAGAGTTCATATATCACTTAACACTAGCATTACAACTAATACTTTCTAAAAAAGTGTAGGTAATATTGAAATTTACTTTGGTGCTATGTACTACTCTGAATTTGGGAGCCACTAACTTGACCATCATATGGCAAATTTGTAGCCTTTGTGAACCATTTCATATACCTTTCTAATACAAGCAATATTTATGTGTCACACTTGATTCAGTGAAAGATCTAAGTGAGATTTTCCAGGTTTTCAGCCCAATGGACATCAACATTATGATGTGGCATTTTATCTGCTTCACCCTCAACATTGTGGATTGGGAGGATCAGAATATAATCGGACAATATCCATACGATGCATGAGAATACAATTTGTTTTATACTTTACCATGGTAAGTGTGTTTTAAAGAAAATCAGCTGATCAACTTATTAAACTCATTTATCCAAAATAAAATTTCACAGTAAGGCAGAAAGAAAAAAAAATGCTTGAAAAAGATTTGAAATGTTAGACAAAATGCTTTGAATCATAATGAAATTGCTCATGTGCCAGTACAAACATGGATTTGAGGTTTATCTATGCTGCAGACAGAGGAAGAGTATGCTATTGCTGAGGTCAGCTCCTGAATTGAACATGGAAACTCAGACTCTGCAGCCAAAGTAGTCAGTTCAAAAATGAAAACAAATCAGCTGAAAGCAAAAATGAATCAACTAACTATTTGCACAAGTATTTAAAAATAATTGTTTTTTTTTACTGGATTTTTCTTATGATTATAATTACAGGGTTCTCGATAAAACCTCAGTTTCTGATTTTTCAAAATATACTATTAAGCACCATGGTTTTATAAAAACTAGCACCTCAAAAGAGGTGGTAAATCCCTGATCACCAAACAAGATGTGGACAGTCTCAGGAAGGAGAGCTCTGGCTAGTGGTGTGCCTCTGGAGAGGTCAAGGGGGCAGGTTGTAATGCTGTTTGGGTGATGCACTGCTCCTCCTTGGTGTGGGACCCAAATTATTAACTGAGGAATTTTGTCAAATGTTCCACCTTTAAAGGATTTTCCTCCCTTCCAGAAAAGGCTTTGAGAAGGACGTATTAGCTTCCCTTTCACAAAAGCCTGGCTAGGTTTAAGAAATATCCGTTCTTGTCTGTGTTAGCTTTTTGCTTTTAGGAGAGAATTCCCTGTGGCAAAGTTATAATCCAGATCATTCTAAATGTGTGTGGTTGTCTGTGTGTGTGTGTGTGTGTGTGTGTGTTACACACACACATATTTTTAAATTACCCTTTCCCTCAAGTTCTAACAAATCAGAAGATTTAATTATTTTAGTATTATAGCTTCTTATTTCCTACATCTTAAAAAATACCAACATCTATTTCATCTTTGCAAACCTCATCTCTTTCATCTTAACCCAGTTATGGACATGTCTGTTTTGACTGGACATGATGGAGAAGACCATATTTACACAAAGGACCCGTTTCTTTAAGTTGGGCTTGCTATTTTATATGTAAGTAAACATCAGGTGATAGGAAATGAAATCAAAGTAAAGCAGTAGAAAGATGAAATTTGGCTGGAAAGGAGTTTTGTCTTGTTTATTTATTTGAGCTATATGGAAATGAAACGCTGCCATTGACTCATTTAGTTCTCCTTACTGTTTGTGGGCTGACTTACTGGTGGCTTTTCACTTGTTCTCGCGTTAACACACGGAGTGCGCGTGCACACACAGACACACACACACAAACAATAGATGCTCACTTACTATTTATACATTATCATCTGCCATGGTCTTTGAAATTTCTGTTTTGCATTAAAGACAAAGAATTCGTCCCTCTGACTGCTTATTGAGGGTTTCCTGACACAAGAACATAATTAACTCTTTACTGGCCTAACTAATTTCTGCATTTTAAAAAGTCACCAGATATGACAAAAGTGGAGCACTCAATCCACAGGGTGGCCATTAACCGCACTCCGTTCCTGTATGTTCTCAATTCAGACCACAATTACTGTCAGGGAATTGCTCTGGAAGCTCCTCTTGTACGCAAACAGGAATACCATTCGTTAAAGAGCACTTTCAATAAAACACAATCTATATTTTTTAATGAATATTTGAGGAAGAAAATACAATCTTGGGCTCCGAAACCTGCAATACGGTTATTATTCTTTTAATAATGTAGACTCTCTCATGTACATATGCTGACAGGTGCGGGAGAAGGAAGCACACGTGAGGTGACGGGCTTGAACGCAGAAGAAATAAAAAATCCGAGCCACGGTAAACTAAGTCAATGTTAAATCAGGGTTTCCTGGAACCGCCTCTAGCAGACACAGCTTTCTCGGGGGTTTTATTGATGTTCCTGAGGTAAGAGACTCTCCTGAAGTCTTACAAGCTCAATTAAATATGGAAACATGGGGCACTTTGGAGATGGGACAAACCAAGAGGCCCATCTAAGACTGTCCCTTGCTCTAAGAACCTGCCACTCCACACCCAATCCTTCTTTCCCTTAATGTATTTTTAATTTTAGTGGCTATAATTTTCATATTTTCAGAGTGTTGGCTCTGATAAAACACCTAGTTGCAGTTTCTAGGAAATGAGATCAGTAATGTTTAATGCTCAAGAAAAATGTCGACAATTATTTCCCTCTAATGAATTTTAAATAGGACTCCGAACTAAGGAAGAAAAAAAAAAAAAAAAAAAAAAAACAAAGGCAGAAACAGAAGCACATGCATGTGCATGCATGTGTGTGTGTGTACACAGTATATGCACACATAGACACAGATATATTTGTAAGAAAATTCACGAGTGGATTTAATAAATGCAAAAGCAGCTTGCTCTGGTAGCATTCTACGGTACCCCAGCTTCACTGCCAATTGCTTCAGAGAGCAAAAGCACAAACAAGCGTGTTGGTATAGACTGAGAGTGTTTCTTTGACAGAAAAATTCCAGGAATTCTGCTACTCAAACAAACCTTCCATTGAAAATCTAAATTGTGCTTCCAGAAAACAACTGAATTTTTAAAAGAATGAAAAATAGGTGGAAATAACCTATTAAAGTCTAATAAGCTGCCAAGGGAAGAAAAAAAAAATCAACATCTTATTACTGAAAAGGAAGATTACTAATTTAGAGTGTCCTAAAGAAAGCCACTCTTATATAAAAGCCTGCATTCACAGTGGGGTTAAATAATTTAAAATCATAGCATGCAAAATGCACTCCCGCACTCCCCACAGAAGAAATTGAGTGCCAGTTATCAGGATTATTGTCAACATCCTGGTGTTAATTTTGAATCATGTTTCGACTAAGAAGATGATGGCTAATTTTGAAGTAAATTCGCTGAAAATGAATATGTATTTTTTTTTCTCCCTTTTACGTTCAGTTTGGTTATGGATGAAACCCATGATTCGATCACTCACTGACTGACTATTTGAGACTAGGGAGGCCAGGAAGAATACTTTCCACAATATCCTAAAGCAGGTTATTTCCCCCTCCCGCCCATCACTGGCAAATGGGAAGGAAGAATTTCGAATTTCAGAGACAGCCCTTTGCTTGTGTGTGCCAGTCATGCATGGAGTGAAATGTGTTAACCTTTAAACAATTTGGGAGTGGATGCAGTTAATAGGTAGGACAGGTAGTTACAAAGTCCTGATTAACTACAGAGCGCAGAGACATGTGGAAACTTGTCTGTGGTGAAAGGGAAGAGACAGCGCGATTATTTACCGTTCCAGAGACCAGGTCCCCGGGAACAGAAGGAGGAGATTCGGAACAGCAACATTGCCCTCTTTTGGCAAAACAGTGCACGATGTGTTTACCTCACTCGCAGGTGAAAGCGTTTCTTCAGGACACAGACATTTTCCCTCTGAGGACAAATGCCACAAACTAAAAGAGCACCAAACACAGGGAAAGAGTTCACCTATGGCCCTGGGAGCGAGACGCACCTGCCATCCAGAGGAAAGGAGCTTAAGGGAGATGCTAACAAAGAAGCTTTGGACTCGGTGTCTCCGTTGTCCAGTCCCGGGGACTAACGGTTTCTTTAACCCTCGTTATTTATCCCTGACAGCTTCGGGCCGTCTGCAACGCACTTGGAATCATGTAGGACTCAGAACGGGAACAAACCGAGCAGGCGCTCGCTCTTTCGGAGCTCTGGGCGCTTCCCTGCGCGGGCACCTGCGGGCGGACGGAAGTCATGAATAGGGAGCTGCAGCCGCGGAGAACACGTCCCAGCAGCCCGAGCTGTGCGGTTCTAATGAAGCCTGTGATGAGTTAGGACAGTGAAGGAAATGGGCTTGATTACCTCCAAAAAAGGAAAAGAAAACTGTCAGGAGGAGACACAATGTTAAACTAATTAGTTGTATTCATGTCGTGGGTGCCAGTGCCACTCTTTAAATAATACTAATTTCAGGCTGGCCCTCCATCTCTTTCTGCTCTTGTTTTCAAGTTAGAGTCCTTCTCTGGCAGGATCCTGAGGGTGGGATTTTTTAAAAAGGGATAACTCTGGAGTTTCCGAATATCCAGTACACATGCAGGTGTATTGAAGCAGGTTAGAAATTAATTCATTGCCTTTTCCCCTCCCTGACTGTGAAATGAATCACCATTCCTGCCAGTCCCAAATATACTACCTTTGCTAGCTTCTGGGCTAAATATATTTGGAGAAAGGTACCAGTTTGCTGAGTGGTCAAAGTTCTCTTAAGGACCAGGATAAAGCACGTTCTTCATCTTCCTTTCAACGGTTTGAGATAAAATTTCCTTGATGAAAGGAGGGTGAACATCCTGTTCCATTCTTTTTTATTCGACTAATTCTCACTAAATAAACCACCAGTAAGGAGCAATGAGTTTCTACAAGAGAATAATCTAATAGTAAAATAAACAATTTCAGTGCTGAAGTTGGAGAGGTAGCTCACACCTGCATTTTAAACTGATTTTTCTTCTTTTCCTTCTGGCATTTGGGAATGCCTGGATCGTTATGTGTATGTTATCTTTATTGTCAAAGTAGGATTTGAAGGGAATTAGAGTGTAATGTTTAGATCACATTTTCCTCATAGGATTCATTTGTAAAAATGCTTGACTCACTCACTCAACATTGCTCTACATAAAAACTCGGAGAAAACTATTCTGAGCTTTTTTGCAATCAATTTGGAAAGGTCAGTTAATTCTATTAGTGCTAAAAGTTTATAAATGGCTTTCGTATAAATCATCTTATTTTATCTTTGCGAAAACCCAGTGAGGTAAGTAAGGCTCTATTATTACCTCTACTTGGCAGATGAGGAATAGGGAGCTCAGAAAGTTAATGTGGCCATCTAAGGGTACGCAAACCCAGGGTTCTCATTTTTTTAATTTTTGTGCTCTTTTACTTTTCCTCATATTTGAGGTCAATATAATTTATTTCTCGACCTGCCTCAAAAGCAAAGGGAGTGGAAAGTGAGGCCCCCAGAGCCTCCAAATTGCATGTGAAGCTTGAAACTATCTAGAAAAACATTTAAAAATTAAATGAAACTTGGGGCTTCTTGTTCATATTTAGACAGATTTCAAACTGCGACAGTACCTTAATAGAAGCACATTTCGTAAGGAACCCCGTTCCATGAGGCAAAAACAAAGTTTTCCACTTTTTCAACTCCTGCAACATCAGCACGCTTCAAAGTGACAAATAAAGCTATCCATTAACATCCTCCTTCTGTCACAATCAAACTGACATTTCTCTCTCCCACATCCAGTGACACCTCACCACGTTGTATCTATCAGCCTCTGCAGGATTCATACCGGAAGCAAAGGAAACTAATCTTCGAGTGGCAGTATTTGAGGGGCACATAGGTGGCAAAAGCAATTGTGTAGGTCTGCCACCAAACACAAACAGCCCTACCCAGGTAAGCCTTGCTAGACGGCATTGTTCTGTTAGACCATATTTTCACTGAATTCCCCTTTGAACCTAAGGAATTTGCTTACTATTACCTGTAGAAGAATATGTCCTTGTGCAAATTTCTCCTGGCCAAAATATGCAAGCCCTTATTACGGTAAGAAATAGCCATCCATGTCTTTCTGCATGAATGTGTTCATTGACCTTTGAGGCCAGCAACATAATTTTATGTGTGTGTATGGGAGGTGGAAAGAGGATGTCATTTCTTCCATGATAAAACAAGAAAAAAAGTCAGCAAGGTTGTTGCTTTTTACATAGGGAAAGAGAAACAAATTTTTCCTCTCTCTGTGAGTGCTGACATAGACACACACTGTAGATTTAGAAGAACTCGTGTGGCCGTTTCATTTCCGCATAGGAAATATAATTCAAGCAACATTCAAGTGACATTTTCCAATATGATGCTCAAGTATAAATAATAATCATTCCCAGCTTTTTTTTTTTCCTGGATCAAAATGAATCCAAAATTATTCAAATAGGTATTGCTCCTGTAATGTAATCATTTGGTCCATAGGAGTACTTATATTTGTGGCAAATATCTGAAAAATATTATTTTCATCTTTAAAAACAATTTTTTTGCTACATCTAAATCCTGGCTGGAAAAACAAGAGGTAACGAGATGTCATTAGTCGTTACTGTCCCAGAGTTCTCTCAAGAAAACTTTATTAGTAAGACATGATGTTTTATTAATATTTTGGAATTTTTTTTTCTGATTTCTTAGGATTGCTTTCATTTCCTGACTTTTGAAATGTCTTTGAACATCTCAGAAGTTGCTCAGTTTTTTATATATGAGTTTATTTTTGGTTATAGTCCTTCTTAACATTGGCTATTCCGCATTCTCTGTGTGGCTTCTCACTATTTCTATTAGTATTAATTTAGTCTTGTGGTTTCGGTGACCAGTTTGAATAACAATTTATGCCAGGTGAACGAAAATAAATGAACTTCCAAAAATGAGCAGATACTTGCAAAATTGTTTAGGCTGGAGAGTAATTTGATTTATTTACATGCAGAGCTGCAGATTTTTTGATGCTTAATGGAATGGAGCTGCAGTGGTTTTCCAAACAATGTATACAGGCAGTCCCCTCATTCAGTATGGGTTATATTCTAGAAGTTCATTTGTAAGTCACTTGTGTGGAACTCAGAATGCATTTTCTCACAGTAACGATATCATAATGGTGATTAGGAGCTCAGGCCAACCTCCCTCTTTCCCCGAACGCACAATGTTGTTGAAACACCATTTTACATTTTCAGAGAAAATCTATAAAAATGATGGATGCTTTCATACCAGTAATCAAACAACACAGGAAAATAACAAAATTGAAAAGGACTATTTTGGAAATGCCGGTGCTTAAGGAAGGCAGGTTTAATTAGAGGAGGGTGAGGATGTAGATGGAGACCCTTGTGGAAACTCTGAAGGGGTCTCCTGGGCCTACTGGAGGGTTCTTGTGGTGCCCAGTGCCGACTTGCAACTGTGTCTAATTTCACTTCACAATTGGAGACTCTCCCTCACTCTTTATTACAGGTGTATCGTGAATGCTTATGAGCCATAATTGAGACCATTGTTTCTCTCTGTATTCACAAGTGGAAGGAATTGCTAAAGGGCAAAGGATTAGTCTGAGGTAACTGTGTAGGAGATGGAAGAGGGAGAGAGGGAGGACTGTGTTTGGGAGGGAAAAGCAACCTCAAGATCAGTGACCACAATGGCCACTGAAATTTCCTGAAGGGAGACAAATGAGTTATAAATGGTGGCTGAGGGGGATATTTGAGCAGGCAGCAGGTCCAGTCCCCTGAACAGAAGAGGTATGTTATCCAGACACATTCCCACCCTGAGGAATAGATTTTATCTAGAAGAAAACTAGGGAAAGCAAAGTTAAAGTAGCTGGGTGTGTGTAGTCCTTATAAGGAATCCTTTCCTGGTCAGATACCTACAAGTCTGGAAATGTCTATTTTTGTCTACTTTTTTTAGGGTGTTATAATGGATAGAATGAGCTCCCTGTATTTTCCATACTGTGTTTTATAAATTTGTGAGCTCAGAAACATATGTACATATGAAATTTGCATGTATTATACATGTATATACACATGACTGAATTTACAAATTACCTGAATTCACAAATTCACAAATTCACAAATGTGTATACATGTGTAACTGTATTTTTTGTTGTCATTGTCTTCTGAGCTTACTATTGAACTAAGTAGAAATATGTTAAGAATAACTAAATTAAATAAGAAAATTTGTCTATTTTTCATGCTAACTACTCTCTGCCAATCAAAAAATTCATTACCCCGTGGGTTTTCAAAAAGAGCCTCAGTTGCACATTCTTTCAAATTTACTTTTCATGCAATCAAAACTATAATGAGCTATCACCTCACACCTTCGAGAATGGCTAAAATAAAAAACACAAGAAACAGCAGGTGTTGGCAAGGATGTGGGGGTGAAAAAGGAACCCTAATGCACTGTTCATGGGAATGCAAACAGGTACAGCCACTCTGGGAAATACTATAGAGATTCCTAAAAATGTTAAAAATAGAACTACCCTATAATGAAGTAATTGCATTCCTGGATATTTATTCCCCCTCCTCAAAATATAAAAAACATTAACTTAAAGGCAACCCTATATTTACTGCAGCATTATTTACAATAGCCAAATTAGGGAAGCAACCCAAGTATCTATTGATGGATGAATGGATAAAGAAGATGAGTACACACACACACAATGAAATACCATTCAGTCATAAAAAAAGGTATGAAATCTTGCCACTTGCAACATGGATGGAGCTAGAGAGTATAATGCTAAGTGACATACATCAGTTAAAGAAAGACAAATACCATATGACTTCACGCATATGCAGAATTTAAGAAACAAAACATGAGTGAAGAAAAAGAGAGAGACAACCCAGGATACAGACTCTTAACTACAGAGAAGAAGCCAATGATTGGCAGAGAGGAGGTGGATGGGCAGGGGGGATGAAATAGGCGATGGGGCTGAAGGAGTACACTTATTTGGATGTGCACAGGGTAATGTATGGAAGTGCTGAGTCACTGTATTGTACACCTGAAACTAATATAGCAGTGTATGTTAACTGTGTTGGAATTAAAATTCAAAAAATAGCACAAATACCCCCCCCACATTTTCATACATTTCGGGAAAAAAAAAAATACACTGTAAAATGTTGAAAGCCAAGCTACTGTGTAAACGGTGTTCTGTGTCTGTGTAAAAGCGATATGTGGAATGATATGTGCAATTGTGCACATATGTGCTTGGAATGATATGTGCATTTGAACAGAATACTTAGCTATAGATATAGAAAGGGAATAATCCAATTTCATCCCATTTCAGTCATTTGGCCACTTTTGAAATACTGAAAATAATTTCTTATTAAAATTATTAAACAGGGGCACCTGGGTGACTCAGTGGGTTAAGCCTCTGCCCTCGGCTCAGGTCATGATCTCAGGGTCCTGGGATCGAGCCCCACATTGGGCTCTCTGCTTGGTGGAGAGCCTGCTTCCTCCTCACTCTGCCTGCCTCTCTGCCTACTTGTGATCTCTGTCTCTCTGTCTAATAAATAAATAAAATATTTTTAAAGTATTAAACAGTATTTATGGCAAATTATGTAAAAGATATTATTGAATAACCCTTCCCAAGAACCCTGTGAAATGGGTTCTATAGAAATTCCATGTGTCAGATGAGGAAACTGAGACTCACTGGTGTTATGTAATTTGTCCAAGATTCTACCTATGGGACCTGGTGAAGGGATTTCAACACAAATTGGCTTTATTCAAAATTCACTGGTCTTTACAGTTATGTTAATATGCTTGAAAACAGGCTAATGCAGAAAATAGTTTGTATGGGGGAAAAAAGACACATGTTCTTACTTCATCTAATTAAGCTCATTACATGAGTTTAGTAGTGACTCTGAGAGCAGTCACAACAAAGGAAGTAGTTCCATCTCTCATGATCTTGTAGATCACTTTACTCCTTTTGTCTTGAGACACTCCAGTTGACTCAGAAAATCAGTGTGTCTAATCGGGAGGATAAGGGAGAGAGCTCTGCTAGATTTTCACAACCATTATCACTATTGAAAAAACATCAAATCTGGGGTGCCTGGGTGGCTCAGTGGGTTAAGCCTCTGCCTTTGGCTCAGATCATGATCTCAGAGTCCTGGGATCGAGCCCCACATTGGGCTCCCTGCTTTGCAGGAAGCCTGCTCCCCCCCACCCTCTGCCTGCCTCCTTGTGATCTTTCTCTCTCTCTTTGTGAAATAAATAAATAAAATCTTTAAAAAAAACAACAAAACAAAACAAAATCAAATTATTCTTATATACAGCCAGTTATACCTTTCTACAGATCAAAGACTACATTTTTGTTAGACTAGAGACATGGTTGATTGATGGAGTTACATAGTATTAAATTGTCACCAAGGGTATTTATCATGTTTGGTTTCTTTCATTATTTGCCTTAAGTCATATTAATAGACTTCCCCAGGTGACTATGACTTACTAGACATACATGTTTCCTCCAGTCCTTCCCAAGACCCTCTTCCTACCTGAATAAAGCAGAGAAGTACAAAAAGAAATAATCTCCAAATGCAAAGAGATTTGTGAGGTGAGTCCAAAATAAACAAGTGGTTTCAGCAGATTTCAGAAGGACAGAAAACAGATGAGCATGAGTGAATGGATGAAAAGGGAAAGCTGCAGCTAAGACACATGACAACGGAACTGCAGTGAAGTCTGAAACCTCTTTTCTGTCAATGGCATTACTGGGAAAACCTGGGTCCAGAGTTAGCCCCATATGGAGAGGCCTGGTCTGAGATTCAGGGATGAAAAAAGAATAAATTAAAAACCTTTATAAGGCCTAATGCATGTACGGTTCTATAGGTAGCCAACATTTACCTCCATGTAGAAAACACATAGGTCTTCTCTAAAGATATGGCCTAAAATGTCTGTTGGAAACTAAGTCTTTGGGACACTGGATCTCTTCTCATTCCTGAACTCAAGACATTCCGAAAAGAGTTAAGTCCCTCCCTGAGATAGTCTTCTTTGCTCTTCCGCACAGGACTCTCAGATGGAATTCTCCCTCAGAGGTGAGACTAGCAGGAAATTAACCCTGTGGATGTATGACACAGGTAACCCATAGTAGCTACCGATTTCTTCAGTCTCATCTGTAAGTTATTACTAGGAAGATAGATACTAGTGACACCAAGAGAGAGACTGAGGTAAACAAACAGAAAAATGAATACAGCAGGAAAGAAATTATCCAAAGAACAGCAAGGAATTTAATATACACTGATGCATTGCTACTCAAATGTGGAGACAATCTAAATGTCCATCAACAAATGAATGTATAAAAAATGTGGTGTACACACACACACACACACACACACACAGGAGTATTAGCCATTAAAAAGAATGACATCTTGACATTTGCAGTTATATGGATGGATCTTGAGGCTATTGTGCTAAGTGAAATAAGTCAGACAGAGAAAGATAATTATCATGTGATCTCACTTAGATGTGGAAACTTAAAAAGAAAATGACAAAAAAAAAGTTCACAGATACAGGGAACAGATGTGTGGTTGTCAAAGGGAGTGGAGGGTTGGCAAAATGGAGGGAAGGGAGTCTAAAAGGACAAACTTTAGGTTATAAAATAAATGACTCATGGGGATGTAATGTGCATGGTGACTATAGCTAATAATATACTGTATTGAATATTTGAAAGTTGTTAAGAGAATTAATCTTGAAAACTCTCATCACAAAAAATATTCTGTATGTATATACTGGATGCTAATTAGACTAATTGTGGTGATTGTTTTGCAACATCCACAAATACCAAGTTATTATATTGTATACCTGAAATTAATATAATGTTGCATGTCAATTATGTCTCAATTAAAAAGAACCAACCAAAGAAAAGCAAACCAAAGATAATCCCAAATAGAAAGGCAAAGAGATAAAAATTACAGAAAACAAATAAGAAAGAAACCAACAACCCAGGAAATTCAGCATCCACTGGTAAGTATTAATTAAAACAAAACAGAGAGAAAGAATGGTGAAAGTAGGCACAGGGAGATTATCAAAAATAAAATAGAGGAGAATTTTCTAACAATGGGAAAAGATTAAGTTTTCTGATTAAAAGTATACCTTACTGTCCAGTGAAATGAATTTTAGAAATCCAATCCACAGGTGAACATGTAACTTTCAAAGTTTAAGAAACAAATAGAAGATCCTAACATCTTCCAGAGGGAAAAACAGAAGAAATATGAAGTATCTAAGTGGATTCTAGAATACTATATGGTTCTCATTTTTCTATAAAAAATATACATACACATATGTATTCAAGATACAGTTTTACTGGGGCGCCTGGGTGGCTCAGTGGGTTAAGCCTCTACCTTCGGCTCAGGTCATGATCTCAGGGCCCTGGGATGGAGTCTCACATCCAGCTCTCTGCTCAGCAGCGAGCCCGCTTCCCTCTCTCTCTGCCTTTCTGCCTACTTGTGATCTTTGTCAAGTAAATAAATAAAAAATCTTAAAAAAAAAAAAAGATACAGTTCTACAACCAATTAAACTTTTATTATAGGAGGGCAATATAAAGACACTTCTATACCTGCAAGAATTTATAAATTTTACTTTTCCTACAGACTCTCCAAAGGATGTTACTTAAAGATAGATGGCAGAAAAGCAAGGGTATCTTCTACCCTCTGCGAATGAGGAAGAGATGGGATTGATCCAAGAATATGTGATTCAATTCAACTGAGCAGAGTAGGCGGGATGACAAGTGCACTCAAGTCCACCAACAACCAGTCAAGACTGCGGCCTGAGGCTAGAAGTTTCTTAGAAAAGCTTCCATGGAGAAACCTAGACTCAATAAAGGAAGAACCTGAAAAACACTGTGGCTACAAAAAAGACAGGTAATATTTTTTTTAAGAAGGAAATAAACTTTAGGAAGAAAATATTTTCAAGAAAATCATGATGATAGGATTACCTTAAATCCATAAAGGTAGCATGAGAAAATAGATCCATCTCTGTTGTTGTTGTTGAAGTTAGGAAAATTTTCTCTCAAGTCATCCAGAGGTCAGAAGAGTTGAGTAAGAGAGGAAGAATTTTATTTCTAGAGCACTAAATGGCTCAGCAGTGAAAAATCTTTACATAGTCATAATGATGGAATGCTTTATAGTTTTTCCAATTTGTAGAGTCAATCTGGCTGGCGTTTGGATGACAGCTTTGCTAGTAGAACGGTGTTCATGTTAATAATATTAACAAGGTAAAAATGGAAGAGCAATAGGAAGAAGGTAGGATATGGAAAGTAAGAGAAAAAGTAAAGAGGAGCTGATGTCTTTATCAGATAAAGTGGCGAATGAAGTGATATTTTTAAAGTGACACATCAGACCTCACACCAAACCAGTACAAGTTAAAGTTTTCAAGTAACTCCTCTATTCAAGCCATATAGTAATTTTTGACAATATGAGTCCATGACCTGCTGTCCACAACCCCCCCGGAAAAGTCTAGTTCCCCTTGATCTCAGCTGTGGTGAGAGTGATCTAATCACCAAGTTGCCACAATCACTTCTTTCCTGAATAGGCAGAATAACAAATCCACCCCAAAGACGTCCATATTTAATCCTCCAAATCTATGAATATTTAACCTTACATAACAAAGCATTATTGGCAAATGTGATTAAGTTACAAATATTGAGATATGATGATTATCCCACATTAGCTCATGGTTCTATGTAAACTAAACACAAGAGGGATTCCCTTATAAGAAGTTAGCAGGGTGGTTAGAGTTCACAGGAAAATTTTAAAGATGCTACACTGTTGGCCCTTGAAGAAGGATATAAGGGCCAGGAATTCAGGTGGCCTTCAGAGGTTGGAAGGGTCAAGGAACTAAATTCTCCATCAGAACCTCCCAACAGAACCGAGACCTGCTGACACTGATTTTAGACTATTGACTGCAAGAATTATGACATAATAAACTTTTGTTGTTTTATGACACAGTTTGTGGTAATTTGTCACAATATTCATAGCTCTTCAAGAAAATGGATTTCTACCATTTCTCTGTTCAAGGTTACTTGGACATGCTTGAGATCAGGAACACTCTCCAAACTGGAGAGTAAGCTGACTAGATCTGTAACAATCATGGGCTGAGACTAAGGCCTGTATAAATTGAAATGGATTTCCAAGAAAAGGGAGACAGAGATTCACCTTGCATCTGAGGTCTGGGGCAAGCTTCTCCCACTAGCTCAAGTATCTGGATTTGAAATATTTATAATTACTCTGCAGGACGGGAGTAATATACTTCCAACATGGATCATACTGCCCAGACAATGTGTAGTCAACTAAAGAAATTCAGACAAAAATAACTGGGGGTGGTGAGGGAGCAGAAAGGTAGCTAAGGACAATGCACAGGGCTAACACCCTGCAAACCACCATCCATCCATGGGATACATGTGACATTTCTCCAGAAGTTCCCAACAGTCTTAATGTTAATACCTTGCTGGTGGGAAATACAACCTTAACTTGACAATGGCAAGGCCTCCAGTATCTTGTAGGTCCTCTTTAGCATATGAAAGTGTTTTTGAAGACCTCCCTTTTTGGGATGTCTGAGTGGCTCAGTCAGTTAGACACATCTGCCTTTGGTTCAAGTCATGGTCCTGGGGTCCATCATATATTGGGCTCCCGCTGGGAGTCTGCTTGTCCCTCTATCTGCAGCTCTCCCTGCTTGTGCTCTCTCTCTTTCTGACAAACAAAGTCTTAAACAAACAAATAAACAACAAAATCTTCCCTTTCCTTACCTCCCCCAACTCCCAAGTATATAATCAGCCATTATACTTATGTCCCTATATTATGTACCAATATAGGGACACCTGGTTGGCTCAGTAGGTTAAGCGTCTGCCTTCCACTCAGGTCCTGAAATCAAGCTCTGAACCTGGCTTCCTGCTCAGCAGGGAGTCTGCTGCTCTCAATCTCTCTCTCTCCCTCTCTCCTTCTGCTCCACACCATGTGTTCTCGCTCTCTCTCTCTCACTCTCAAATAAATAAATAAATAAATAAATAAATAAATAAATAAATAAAATCTTTTTAAAAAATTTAAGAATATATTAGGAAGCGGGGTGCTTAATTGGCTCAGTCAGTACAGTGTAACTCTAGTTAATCTGAATTGTGAGTTTGAGACCCATGTTGGATGTAGAGTTTACTTAAAAATAAAATCTTAAAAAGAAAAACAATATGATTGGAAGGAAGTAAGTGATATTCAAATACACTTTTTTTTTTTAATTGATGCAAAAAGTAAAAAGTCAATATCTTGGAATTTTTCATAAAAATACACAGGTATTTCTGAAAGTGTATGAAACAAGAAATACAGATTGAAACATTTCAGTTAAGTTTAGATATTTAGCCAATATAAGATTCAAAATTTACACATACTGAGGAAAGAGAAAAAGGAGGGAGTTAGTGTGTATGAATTGAATAGGCAATTCAAAGAGATAATGGATTCATTGAATACAAAGGAGTGCCTATATGGAAGGTGGGATTTTAGTTTGAAAGGGGTGGAGTAGAAGGCTTTTTTTAAAATTTAAAAATTTCTCTATTATTTTATTTGTTAGACTTTTAAAAAAATAAAAAATAGAAGTAAGAATTCAAGTGAATGTAAATTGCTTATGATAAATAGGGGTGCATTGGCTAAAATACAGCAACACTTAACTTTCATTGATGTCAAAGCATTTGTTTATTCTAAGAGTATTGTGCAATTAAATTGGGTAGTATTTGCTTTTATAGAATATAGTTTGATTTTGTAAGTAACAGAGTTGTTTCTATTTAGTTTGAAACTCTGTTTCCTGAAAGCCGGGAAGTTTTCCTACAACTGAATGTGGTTTAAATAATTTCTTCATTCTAATTAGATCTTCCTGTTAAAATATGCAGAAGGAAGAGGTGAACAAAATAAAACCAGCTGGCTTTAGGACGAAGAACCTGAAGATATTGATATTCTCCACGTGGGTTTTAAGACAAAGTTAAACTACTCAATTCCATCTTACTAAAACGTTTCAAGAAAGATTGAAACAAATGTCCTAAATTTAGATTCTCTTTAGGGATTGGTCATAAAAACTATTGAAAGATCCCTGTGTTCTTCAGAGAGAATATATAAAGCTATCTGATATATTTTAGTTAGCTTTTTTCTAATGTTTACTTTTTTTAATGTTAAAATAATGCTTCTTTAAAAATTTAGATGTTGAAAAAAATTAAAAGGAAGGGAAAATTGACTCTAAGTTTCATCATATAATTTCAGTTTTGTGAGTTTTACTGTGTATATACTCTTCTTCTTCTCTTCATCTCCCTTCTTCTTAAAATCACCATGCATGTGATTTTATTTACTTGATTTTAAAATTTATTTTTACATACTTGTAATGAACTATGTATAAAATTCTGTCCTTTTAAAGTAAGTTGTTCATCTTCATTAAACCCTTTGGAAAACTGCACACTTTATTTTTAGTACAAAATTATTGCATTTATTTGTTCAATGAATATTTCTTAACACATGCCAGGCACTGATTGTTCCAGGTGTTAGAGAGAGAGAGAGAGAGAGAAAGAGAGAGAGAAACATCTTCCTGCAGAGAGCTTACACTCTAAAGGGGAAAAGCTCACACTAAAGATAACAGTAATTTATATACTATGTTAGAAAGTGGTATGTACTTTGGAAGATGTGTATCTGAATAAGACAAATGAGGGGTGCTGGAGCAAGGTTCCAAAACAGGCAGAGAAGAATGACCTCACTGAGAGATGACACTAGAGCAAAAGCCTGGAATTAACAAGAGAGTGATGAATCTATGTTGATACCAAAGGGAATGCTGCTCCAGCCATAGTGAATAGTAAGGACAAAGGCCTTGAGGTTGGAGCCTTCAGGCATATTCAATGAAAAAGAGAGAGAATAGAAAAGGGTGATCAAAATGAAAGGCACTGGAAAAGCTTAGAGATGTAATGGGGGATGGGAAAGGAAGGGGCAGGTTGTGTTGGGTCCAAAGCACCGAGTTCTTTGACCCTTACACTAAGAGGAATGGAGAGTCAGACTCATGGAAATTAGTTTCAGAGGAAATTTGAGCAAAACATTTAATATTTAAAAACTAAACTAAAGAAAATACTATATGTTGTATTGTAAAGAGAAAACTTTCAGGTTACTTCAGAATGACCTTTCAATCTTTTACTTCTAAAATTGGACTCTGTACAGTAACATTCTATTCAAAAGTGCTCTTGGAGGAAAATGTAATATGATGTGTCACTGAGTTATGACTCAGCAGGGCATTTATTCTGTCCTTGATAGAATCTTGAGACACTTGATGCCAGGACATTCTGACTATGGCCTCTGCTGTGGAATTCTCTGTTCAGCTTGTCTTTTCACTTAAAATTAATTGAAAAAGTATCTTTTTGCTGCTGTTTTCAACCACCTGAAAATACACAAATGTATTGTTGAGTATTCTGCAAAGTGTTCTTGGACTTCTCTCATCTTCCTGTGTATTTTGTTGATGGGTAAACAGAGCAGTAAGATCAACTGGACTTTGGCTTTATCATGAGAGTGGGAGCCATACAATCTCTAAGTTGTTGTGTTTCTACTTGCATTAATGATATTTGGGATACACAGAAGTATACATAAAGAATCTATGTGAGTATGTTGACAGTGGTATAAAGTACATCCATGTTCTATTCTGTCTTTTCTAATTGATATGACATTCACTCAGAATACTGAGTACTGACTCTGTGTCTGGGACTGTTTTAGTCACCATAGACACAAAAATGAATGGCAATCTTCTTCCTTCCTTCATAGAGTTTAGCTTAGCAATGCAATGCAGTGTGGTAAGTGCTATAGCAATACAAGTACAAGAGGCAATAAGAGCATATAAAGGGAGCATGTCATATGATTTTGAATGTGCAGCATCATGCAAGGCAAATTTCAAATGCTGTTAGAAGGCCCACATGCTTGCACACAAAAACACAAGTTAGGTATTTTCCATCTTAAACACCTAAGATGGCATACCCACGGAGCTATATTTTTCTACTAAGCAGGCTTTTGTTAACTAGAGAAATAGAGCTGGCTCTTGTTCTAAAGGGATAGCAGAAGATGTCCTTGACAAACTGAACAGATATTTATCATTTCCACAGATTTTTGCCAAATTTTGGAAGCCCTACTTCTTCCACTCCTTAAAAACTCCCTATTCCTGGCAGAGTTTTAACCTAGGACATTATTATAGCAGCTAGTACCAGATTTCCAGATATTTGAAGTCAAGCATATAACTGATTCTGATCAAGGGACAGGTGGGTCTCGGCAGGGATAGAGAGGTATGGGGACTATGTGATCAGGTTCACAGAAATCCCCAAAATGCTGAAGTGTAAGGAAACCAGAGATACAGGAAAAAAACAGACCACCCTGCCCTATGTCTCGGGGCGGGGGGGTTCTTTTTTTATAACAGTCACCTGTGACCAAAAAAGAATAACCAGACCCTAAAAAGAAGTAAACTTAGTAATTAAGTAATTAGTAAGCTTAAAGATGTTGTAACTAATCCTTGAACAATGGTGTGGCCAGTAGAGAAGTCAACAAGATTTAAGAACCTTGGTCAGCCTTCCATAAAAGACCCATCCTAAAAGCCCATGTTGGCAACCCTGTTGGGGGTCCCTCTCACTCATGAGAGTTTTTTTCTGTATCCTTGCTCAGTAAAATTCTTTCCTCACTTTACTCATTGTCCTTTGTCTGTGAGAGTCATTCTTCGACTCTGTGAGACAAGAACCTAGCTATCCCACTTCAATTTCACCATCTTGGATACTAACATTGGTGCAGCAATTGTATTACATGTAGATGTCCAGTAAGTGACAGCTAAGAGACATTTTGAATGGAAACCTTCAAGTTCTACAGAAAAAATAAAATTGACTGCCTCAAAGAAGCAGGTTGGACAAACTGGGATTGGGATTGTCAATACAAATGTCATATTAGCAGCAGAGGACAAGCTTCCGATTTCCTCTTCTTTGGATGCCCTCTGGAAATTAGATGTCAGTCCCACTGTACTGTCCAATGGTGATGGGAAAAAGAGTGTACACAGCGACTCATAGTTGTCTACTTAGCCTACAGCTGCGTTATGTTTTCCTAATGTAGAGTGTTCCTGTTTTAAAAATCACTTTACCTCCATATAAAACCAACAACTTTCCCTTGTCTTTTGTTGCCAAATAGCTGGGATTTTGTTTTAGCAAACTTACAAGGTAGAAACATTAAATCCCATGCATGCCTCAGAGGAGAGAGAATTGGTCAAATACCCGATGAAGACCCAACCTTTGCCATATTGGAAGGTTCATGCTTTTGAATAGAAATCCCTGTATGTGCTACAGACAACTGGAAGGAGAGAAGTCTACATGGAGCCCTGAAGGACAGGAGGAGTTGGTCCAGCAAGAGGGGATGGAAGTGCGCTTTAGGCAGGGAGAACAGCTTGTGTTACCTAGAACCCAGAGTGAACACAAGAGCTATAAGAAAGTGAGGTTTCACAAATTCAGTATGCACTGAATAGATAAAGCAAGAGAACACTGTGTAGCCACACTGAGAAGGACTGCATGACCTCTTGTAGAATTAATGCCTGCTAAATGTGTAAGTTCGCCCTGGCCAGTCGCAAGTCATCTAAATTGTGATTACAGGAAATTTGTGATTTTTAAGAGATATGGCAGAACTCGCTAAAATCATTTTCTTGGAGAAGAAAATCTTGGGCAGAATCTTATTTTTTTAAATTTTGTTTTATAGATTTTATTTATTTACCTGAGAGAGAGAGAGAGAGAGAAAGAGAGTGTGCAGGCACAGAGGAAGAGAGAGAGGCGCACTCCCTGCTGAGCAAGGAGCCCAACACGGGGCTCAATCATAGAACACTGGGATCATGACCTGAGCCTTAGGCAGATGCTTAACCCACTGAGACACCCAGGCACCCCTCTTGGGCAGAATTTTAAGTCCTAGGATTTTTTCATGGACTATCGATGTAAATAAATGGATATATCTGCCTACAGAACCCTCCAAATACATTTTATGTGGGTGAATCTATGTATCAAAATGTTAAAGATATG
This sequence comes from Mustela erminea, assembly GCF_009829155.1. NCBI lineage: Eukaryota > Metazoa > Chordata > Mammalia > Carnivora > Mustelidae > Mustela > Mustela erminea. The sequence continues at coordinate 53,916,314 of NC_045621.1, forward strand.
ACACTATAAGATAACTTTAGTGTTCAGAGACATATTATATAAATGAAGAAGTTCTTACCCTCAGAGTAAACAAAATCTCTCTGTAAAATATTTTTTTCTAATATTTAGATGGTGCATTATTCTTGACTTTATTTTTCTCGTATGTTACATTTTCTGGAATCAGATTAATTTAGTCTTCTTGTATTTTGAAATCACATACTAGGTCACCTCAAACTGATCCTTTTTTACTGAGAATATCATCTTAACATTTTCAGTGGAATGCACATTCCAAAGGGTTGGTATCATTTCTGTTTTCTCTATCTTGGGTCCCTTGCTTGCCAGCAATATGTAAGTGCATGATATTCGCTTGGAGTGAAGAACAGTGTATTTGACATTAGGCTGGAGGGATGGTGTCTTTATAATTATAATAGGCTTCTGACACATGGCTTCAGTTATTCTACAGAGTGCTGTATGCTGGAAAGAAATGTGGGCTCTAGGGACTTAGATCTCAGCTTGAAACCTAGCTCCTCATTTAAGATTAAAAACTTAGGCATATTAATTGCCCTCTCTAAGTCTCAGTTTTCTAATGTGCAATGGGAGTAAGGCCATCACTACAGGGATATTTTGAATATTAAAAAATTAATGAATAGATACAAAGTGCTTGCAATATGGTTAAGACTCAGTAAAGAACCGTTCTGTGACAATGGTAATAATTAGCACAGTATCTACCAAACCAACAGTATTTTCTGGAGATTGAGCAAAGAAGTTAGCAGTCTAAAGAAAATATTATCTTTTAGCAAGATATGTGATACTTTCTTATAAGTAGTTTATTTGAAATTAAGAATGAAATTTCACATATCATAAATAAAAAATTCAAATGCTTCCAATTATACATAAGTAGTTATTGGGTATACAATAGATAGAAGTATAATTTGAATGATTTTAACATTTCTACGAAACCTAAAATGTAGTTTTATTGTTTCTTCGTTTCTGGCAGTTTCTCCATGTTGCATTGTGTATTAAGCTCAGAAATGTCCCATACCTACACTTCCACTTTAATTGATGAAAGATTACAAAATGACTTATAAATCAATTAGCATAATAAAATGAGTAATCCTATTCTTGATATGATGATGTTTATTAATTTCTAATTACTTACAGTGCTATTGTAGTATATATAAGATAGAGTAGAAACTACATAAAATCATCTAAATCATCGAACTAACCCCAATAGGGTTGCTGTGTCTTCCATCATGAACAAGCAAAAAACCTGAATTCAGAATTGGAGTCAAGATATTTCTTTCTTAGAATAAGAGCTATTTTGCAGTATTGATATATATGCTATGTCAAGAACTACAAAGAATAACCCCGAGTTATTCCTGGGACAGCTTTTTCTTCAGATGAAATAAAATCTATATGACCTTGGCAATCAGGGGAATAGTCAAAAGCAAATATATTAATTTGCAATAGACAAATACAAAAGAATACAAAAATGTAGGCAGAAAACCTCAAATATAAGAAATACCAAAAAATCTTCCAGATAAGGGACCAAAATTTTAAAACCACATTCTTCCGCTTATCTTTTAAAAATGCTTTTTTTTCTGGAAACTTTCATACATATAGACAAAATAATGTAAAGATCCTCAGTGTACTCATCACATAGCTTTAGTAATTATCATCTCCTAGCCAATATTGTTTTATACCCCAGCAACTTCCTCCTCTGTTTGCTAGATATTTTGAAGCAATTCCCAGGCAGCATAGAATCTCACATATAAAAGTTTAGAAGGGAGTTGGGGGAAATTGGAAGGGGAGGTGAACCATGAGAGACCGTGGACTCTGAAAAACAATCTGAGGGTTTTGAAGGGACGGGGGGTGGGAGGTTGGGGTACCAGGTGGTGGGTATTATAGAGGACACGGATTGCATGGAGCACGGGGTGTGGTGCAAAAATAATGAATACTGTTATGCTAGAAAAAAAAAAAAAAAAGTTTAATATAGGGGCACCTGAGTGGCTCACTCAGTTGAGCATCTGACTCTTGAACTTATGTCTTGTGAGTTCAAGGCCCACATCAAGCACCAAACCTACTTTTTTTTTTTTTAAGATTTAATTTATTTATTTGAGAGAAAGCACATGAGAAAGTACAAGCAGGGGGGAAGAACAGAGGGAGAAGGAGAAGCAGACTCCCTGCTAAGCAGGAAGCCCAATGTGGGGCTCTATCCCAGGACCCTGGGCTCATGACCTGAGCTGGAGGCAAATGCCTAACTGACTGAGCCACTCGGGCACCCCAGCATTGAGCTTACATAAGAGAAGAAAATAAAATTCAATATGAAAGTACAATTTTTGAAGATGGGCTCATAATACCGTATTTCATTTAATAGTTACTAACAATGTATCAGTATCATTTAATAGCCCCTTGGTGTTTAAATTTTCCTACCTGTCTCATATGTATATGTGTATCTATCTTACATATTGATCTTTTTATTGCAATTTTTTGATATGTTTCTTTGTGCTCTGATATTTAACCTAAAGCCTTGATCAGATTTAGTTCATCTTTAAACAAAATTTTTATTTTTTCCAGTTTTATTGAAAAATAATTGATACACATCACTTTATAAGTTTAAGGCATATAGCATGATGGTTTGATTTACATCTGTTGTGAAATGATTACCACTATAGGTTCAGTTAATATCCATCTTCTCATATGGATACAATAAAAAGAAAAAAAAAAGAAAAAAATTCTCCTCTTGACAAACTCTCTTAACTTTCCTGTATATCATACAGCAGTGTTAACTATAGTCATCATGTTGTACATTACATCTCTGGTACTTATTCATCTAAATTGGAATTTTGTACCTTTTGACCCACCCTTCTCCAATTTCCCCTCCCTCTACCCTGTGCTTCTGGTAACCACAAGTCTGATCACTTTTTCTATGAGTTTATGTTTGTTTTTGTTCTGTTTTGTTTGTTTTTAGATTCCACATATAAGTGAGATCACACAGGATTTGTCTTTCTCTATCTGATGTTTTACTTAGCATAATACTTTTGAGGTCCACCCATGTTGTCACAAATGGTAGGATTTTCTCATTTTTTACGGCTGAATAATAATTCGTTGTGTTTATATACCACAGCGTCTTTATAAAATCATTTATCAGTGGACACTTAGGTTATTTTCATATCTTTGTTATTGTAAATAATGCTATGAACACAAGTGTGGAGATTTTTTTTCAAATTAACATTTTTGTTTCCTTTGGCTATAGTCCCAAAAGTGGGATTGCTGGATCATATGAGAATTCTATTTTTAATTTTTTGAGGACCCTCCATCCTGTTTTCCATTGTGGCTGTACCAATTAACTGTCCCACAGTCACAAGTGTTACCATTTCTTCACATCCACACCAGCATTTGTTATCTCTTGTCCTATTGGTCATGGTCATTCTAACAGTCATGAGATGATATTGCACAGCAATTTTAATTTGTATTTCCCTAATGATGACTGATGTGGAGCACTTTTTTCATGTACTTGTTGGTTTTTCATGCATTTTCTTTGGAGAAATATCTATTCAGTCCTTTGCCCATTTAAAAAAAAATTGGGTTATTTGTTTTTGCTATTGAGTTAAAAGAGGTTTTTTGTTTGTTTGTTTGTTTTAATATTGTGGGCATCAACTCTTTACCAAATATATGGTGTGTAAATTTATTTCCCATTCCATTGGCTGTCTTTTCACTTTGTTGATGGTGTCTTTTGTTGCACACAAGTTTTTTTTTTTTTAGTTCAAAGTAGTCCCACTGTTTATTTTTAATTTTATTGCTTGTACTTTAAGTGTCATATCCCAAAAGAATCATTACCAAAATGATTTGTAAGGAACCTTATCCCTACTTTTTCTGTCAGGAAAATGTTTAGTTTTTGGAAAATTTATAGTTTCTGGTCTTACATTTGAGTCTTCAATCGATTTTGAGTTAAGTTTTGTGAGCGGTGAAAGATATGGATCCAATTTCAGTCTTTTCTATGTGAATATCCAGTTTTTCCAGCACCATTAATGAAAAGACTGTCTCTTCTCCACTGAGTATTTTTGACTCCCTTGTCAAATATTAGTTGACCATATACACTTTGGTTTATTTGTGGGCTTTTGATTCTATTCCATTAGTCAGTTTAACTGTTTTTACACCAGTGCTATACTCTTTTGATTACTGTGGTTTCATAGTATAGTTTGAAATCATGGAATGTGATGCTTCCTGCTTTGTTCTTCTTCCTTAAGGTTTATTTGGCATTTGGGAGTCTTTTGTGGTTCCATATAAATATTAGAAGTGTTTTTTCCTACTTCTGTTAAAAAAAAAAAAAGTCACTGGAATCCTGATAGGGATTGCATTGATTCTATAGATGGCTTTGGTAGTATTGACATTTTAACAATACAAATTCTTCCAATCCATGAGAGAGGATACCTTTCCATTTAGTTGTGCTTTCTATTTCTTTAGCCAAAGTCTTGTGGTTTTCAGAGTAAAGACCTTTCACCTCCTTAGTTAAATTTATGCCTAAGTATCTTGTGTTTCTCTTTGTTTTGTTTTGTTTTAGTATCTTATTATTTTTGATACTATTGTAAATGGGATCAATTTCTTTATTTCTCTTTCAGTAAATTCATTGCTAGGTATAGAAATGCTACCCATTTTTGTATGTTAATTTTCTATCCTACTGGATTCATTGATTAGGCCTAAGAAATTTTTGGCTTAGCCTTTAGGGTTTTCTATAAATAAAATCATGCCATCTGCAAGTGGAGACAATTTTCCTTCTTTCCAATGTTTTTTTATTTTTTTATTTTAAAGATTTTATTTATTTACTTGGAGAGAGAGAGAGACAGTGAGACAGGGTAAACAAGCAGGGGGAATGGGAGAGGGAGAAGCCGGCTTTCTGCAGAGCAGGGAGCCTGATGCAGGGCTTGATCCCAGGACCCTGGGATCAGGACCTGAGCTGAAGGCAGACCCTTAACAACTGAGACCCAGGCACCCCTTTCTTTCCAATTCTTAGGACTTTTTTGTTTTATTTTGTTTTGTTTTTTGACCTCATGTAAGATTGTGTAAGAAAATATTTGTGGTCTTTTGGTTGTCACATCTTTCAGAACATTTTTTTTACGTGACTGGCTTAGTCTTTAGAGCATGCAGCTTGGGGTTGGGAGTTCAAGGCCTATGTTGGGTTACAAATAAATAAATAAGTAAATAAATAAATAGCTTAGAAAATTAAAACAACAACATTGATATCTTTAAAAAAAATCTTCCATGGGCATATGCAAATCATCACTAAGGAGATATTAATACAATGATTCCTTGGAATATGCCCTTTTTTATAGTGGGATATATTAGGTGGTACAGCTGTATATTAAATCAGTCTTAATCTGGAATTATAGTAGAAACAAGGATGCATATGGAGATAATATTGTAATATTTCTTAACTGGAAAATTTGGCTTGCTAGAATCATAATCTGCTCTGCGCTACAATTTTTTTTCAATGTAGAAATGTGGGAAATAGGCCACTTTCAACATCTTAGATGTTGAAACACCCAGAAACAATGGAAAAACTCTATGATTTAGAATAGTAACAAGGGAAACATAAAATTTGGTGGACCCAATGATCTTAACTACTGCTCCAAATAACTTCTATTTCTCATAGTCAATAAACATTTAGGTAAGATTTTGCATACGAAAATTGTAATTCTTAGAAGTGAAATAAAATATGCCATTGTCAAGGCAGAAAAATAAAATAGCTATTTAACTGCACTACACATGCCGATAAATCACAGGGAATCTCTCCTTCCCTCACTTGTTCTCTCTAGTGAGATAAACACAGTTTGTCACATTCGGAGAATATTGTATACCATAGGAATAATCAGAACATATTGTTAGCTCCAATTTTCCATCATTTATTTTTCAGTGCCAAACAAAAGTAAACCTCACCACACAGTTTATTCATGGGCAGAAAGAGAATTAGCCTTTTAATGGAAGCCACTGTTTTAAAGAGTGGCTCTTAGAAGTAGAAGATGGAAGGAAACACTGTTCAATTAGTGCACAATTGTTCATTGTGCTTACTAATGCTATATAGAAAAGCCTCTTTAAAAAGTTTTCATTACTACGTATTTTGCATAATGCCCATATTAAAAATCAATGTACTATTTTGCCTTGAAAATACTGCAGCTGATCTGTAAGTCAGTTTGAAAGAAAACTGAGCTCAATAGACAAAGACTGATTCTTCATCCATCTGACATGTCATGCCAACAAATGGTTTTTTTGTGCACTCTGTCAGTGTCTTAATCAGTGTCAAGACAGCCCCCAGCACCGATTCAGCTCTGAAAGCTCTTCTCACACTTAATCCTTCAACTTGTGTACGTTGTAGAGACATTCAGATGAGGCATGATAATACACATGATTTACATGGTTCTGTCAATTCTTGGATTTGTCACACATCAAAATCACATAAGCTGAATTTCTCCCCATTACCATCTGAACTACTTGAAGAGTAAGTTGCAAAAACCCACCTAATGGCTATGTAGAACTATTTATTGCAACCTCAAGTTAGAATATTTGTAAAAAGAAGTTTTATAAGCCTGTTAGTAAAATTTTATAGTAATTAGGTTCTCATGCATAGATGTTTGTGTGTAGACTGTTTTCTTGCTTTTTGACTATTAAATATATGTAAGTTAACACATGGGGTTATGTAAGTAAAGGCTGACTATGTGTTTTCTTTCTTCTATTGACCTTTTCAGAACCATGAAATTTTAAAGGTTTTTGGCTAATACATACATATGAACAAAAACTTTTATTTACTGTTTGTTGGCTAATACATACATATGAACAAAACCTTTTATTTACTACTCAACACATTGCCTGTGTGTTTCAGATTAAGTGACACTGTGGCATGAAACAGAACAGTATACATTTATTAGGCAGTTCAAAGTATAGATTGATTGTGTTTCAATAACAATGGACTCAAGAACTTCATAGTTGGATTAAAATGGTATATATACATACATATATATATATGGATATATATCCAATATATCCATAGTTGGATTATATATATATATATATATAAAATTCCCCCCCTTCTTCAGAGATAAAGACATCCCTGAACTAGGGCAAGCAAAAGAATCTTTGTGCAGTGGAGAAAAATGACAGGAACAAATGAAAGTTCAATTCTATAGTTCAAGATATAACTGAAGAATCCAGGGAAGCTGCAACTACACCTAAAATACTGTTGTAACTAATAAAATAATTCAATTATGGGAGAGCCTGGGTGGTTCAGTCAGTCAAGCATCTAGCTACCTTTGGCTCAGGGTCCTGGGATCAAGCCCAGTATCAGGTTCCTACTCCCCCCAGCCCCCCACCCCAGTTGGTGCACACTCTCTTATGCTCTCTCCCTTTCACGCAAATAAATAAATAAATAAATAAAAATCTTTAAAAAAAGAATTTGATTATGTAACATGATATATAATAAATGGGTATAAATTAAATAAGTGGGTTAAAATTGGAACCTTGTAATTTAACTCTTTACATTTAAATAATTTCTTACCAGCTGTTGTATCATGGATCATTTAGTCTCTCAATGCCTCAGTTTCCTCCTTCCTAAAGATGGAGCTAATGCTAGTATTGCCTCACATGTTCTGATTGCAATAGAGATTTCATGAAAACTAGTTAAAATGGTAGCCAGCAAGTAGAATGTACACAATAAATATTAGCCATTGTTATGTTATCAAGTAATAAATCATTAGAAAATATAATGAATACTCGTTCAAAAGAAAAAAATTATAAAATACTGGGAAATAACCACAACATGAAATGCGTGGGACATGGAAAAAATTTAGAAGACTCTTTTTTTTTTTTATAGATTTTATTTATTTATTTGACAGAGAGAAATCACAAGTAGTTGGAGAGGCAGGCAGAGAGAGAGAGAGGAGGAAGCAGGCTCCCTGCTGAGCAGAGAGCCCCATGCGGGACTCGATCCCAGGACCCTGAGATCATGACCTGAGCCGAAGGCAGTGGCTTAACCCACTGAGCCACCAGGCGCCCTAGAAGCCACCCAGGCGCCCTCTTCAGACAAATAAAGAGAAATACTCAGCGTATGTAAACATGTAGTTTTCCCCCAAATTGACCTAAAGTCCCGTCACAATTCCTAAATTGAAATAAAGGAATATTTGGGGGAATCTGACAGAGTACATCTAATATATATATTAGAAAGAATATATATATATGAAAGAACATGTTTGAAAAATAGTCATTAATTTAAGGGAAAAAAAGAGGAAATGAATGGACTCACTTATCATGTAATTAGCATAATGTCATAATAAAGGAGAACTTAAAAAATCTAAGAAGCAGAATAGACAGTCCTGTTATATTAACTATAGATTGAACTATATTAAATTACTGACATTTAATTGTTTTATATCTAGATCTACAAAATTAGAAATTTCATATGGTTTAATCTATTATTTGTTATGCATGAGGTAGCATTTAAATGAATAGACAAAGTAACATAGTCAATAAATGATGCCTTAAAAAATAATTAGTTAAAAAGCATCAAGTTACAGCCTTATCTTAGATTTATTTTCATGAGTTAGAATTAAGTAATAAATAAACACAGAAAGTGCTGCTTCAAACTTTTGCTTTCTGTAAGAAACTCATATCACTGACAGGAATGGTTAAATGATGGTATACCTATATGGTGGAAAATTATATTATCAATAATAATGATGCTTTGGTAGGAAGTTAAAAATATGAAAAATATGAAAAAACACTCCTTATATATAATACTGGGAATAGAATAAAGCAGAATGTATTATTTTATAAATGACCCAAATTAAGCAAATATTATTCTTTGAGAAACTTATTTAGGCCAATAAATTTATATAGTAAAATCTATCTTTATGATAAGTTTATTAAAACCAAATAGATATATATATAATAGATTGTTAACAGTGTTATGGTAAGATTGCTTAAAATCCTTAACTTTTTTCTATGTTTGTTTTATATTTTTTCAGTAAAAATATAGGTAGAATTGAAGCCACTTCCCCTTTGGCCTCCTTCTTTACCCTGAGGAAATCTGATCTTGAATTTAATGTTTATTTTTGCATATAAGTTCTTATATTTTAAAGTATTTCCTTTTAAATAATACAAGTTCTTTAAATATTTTCAAATTTATATAATATTATCATAATGCATGTATAACTTTTATGGTTTTATTTATTTATGTGTGGGTTTACATATCATAAACTTACCTATTGTAAATATATAGCTTGTGATTTCTGAATTGTTGTAGAATTGTGCAATTATCCCCATAATCCAGTTTTAGAATACTTGCTTTATTCCTTAAATTCCTTGAGCCCATTTACAGTCAATCCCACTCCTACCCCCAGTTCCAGAAAATCACTGATCTGCTTTCTATCTCTATAAATTTGCTTTTCTGGACATTTCATATATGCAAAATCACACAAAATCAAATATTTCGCATCTGGCTTCTTTCACTTAGTCTTATTTTGAGATAACCAATGCTGTTATATGACTCAGTATTTCATTCCCTTTTAGTATTGAATAGTACTCTATGTTGAAGTCCCTTACATTTTGTTTATCCATTCACCAGGTAATAGACATTTGGATTGCTTCCAATTTTTCAGTCTTATGAATAATGCTGCTCTGAATATTTGTGTATAATTATTTGTGTGGATTTATGTTTTCATTTTTCTTAGGATTCCTAGAATTCCTGGGACATATGGCAATTTATGTTTAACTTTTTAAGAAACTGCCAAACTGTTTTTCAAAGTGGCTGTACCATTACGCAGTCCCTTTAGCAACATGTGAGGGTTTTTGTTTTTCCACATCCTCACCAACACTTGTTATTGTCTGTTTATTTTATGATAGGCCAGCTAGTGTGTATGCAGTCCATATGTAATATTTTTTTTAAAGATTTTATTTATTCTTTTGAGAGAAAGAGAGAGACAGAGACACAAGCAGGGGAGAGGCAGAGGGAGACAGAGAATCAGGCTCCCCACTGAGCAGGGAGCCTGACCTCGGGCTTCATCCCAAGACCTGGAGATCATGACCTGAGCTGAACGTAGACACTTAACCATCTAAGTCACCAGGTGTCCCTTTGTAATGATTTTTATGCACATATCCTTAATGCCTAATAATATTAAGGAACTTATCATTGTTTCTCAGCTACTTTTCTATCTTTTTTGGTGAAATATCTATACTAGTTTTACCCATTTTTTTGATTGGGTTCTTCATGTTTCTATTCTTAGTAGGAAAAGTTCTTTATATATTCTGGATATAAGATCTTTATGCAGTAGGTGATTTGCAAATATTTTCTTCCAGTCTTTTGGTTTTCTTTTCATTTTTTTAAAAGGGTCTTTTGAAGTACAAAAGATATTAATTTTAATGAAACTAAATTGATCATTTTCTTTTATTATAATTTGTGCTTTTGGTGTCATGTCTAAGAACTCTGTCTAACCCAAGGTCATAAATATTTTATCCTATGTTTTTTTTATTTTATATTTTTGGCCCTTACATTTAGATCTTTGATCCATTTTGAGTTAATTTTTGTGTATAGCATGTAGGATGGGTCTAAGCTCATTTTTTTTTTACATATGGCTATCTAATTGTCCCGGTACTACTTGTTAAAAAGACTATCCTTTGCCCAGTTGATTTGCCTTGGCATGTTTTGAAAACTCATTTTATTTCCAGACTCTCAGATCTGTTCCATTGATCTCTCAATTCTGATTCAATACCACGACTTGATTACTATAGCTTTATAGCCCATTCCTAAGTCAAGTAGTGTACGTCCTTCAACTTGGTTCTTTTTTTAAAAGTATCTTGGATTGCTTTCCAGTTAAGTTTCAACCAGATGAGCAAAACCAGTGAGAGATAAATATCAAGAGATTTATTACAAAGAATTGGCTTATGTGATTGCAGGGGCTGCCTAGGCAGTTCTGAAATCTGTAGGTCACTCTACCAGGAAAGGCAAGCTTAAACTCAGGCACCAGTGGAAGCTGCTGTCCACAGCAAAGAAAAATTGGTTTAGAGAAACCACAGCTCTACTTTTAAGATCTTTTGACTGATTGGATCAAGCCTGCACAGATTATCTAGGATAATCTCCTTTACTTAAGGTCAAGTGATTATGGGCTACAATCACATCTACAAAATACCTTCACAGAAACATCTAGATTAGTGTTTGATTGAATACCTGAGGGCTGTAACCCAGTCAAGTTGATATACCAAGTTGATATACCAAAACCATCACAGCTGCTCTAGGTCTTTTGCACTTCCATATATATTTAAAATCAGTTTCTACAACCAAACCAAACCAAACCAAACCAAAAACAAAAAAACCCACAAAAACAGAACAATAAAGAAAGAAAGAAAAGTAAAAACCCAAACAAAACAAAACAAAAAGTTTGTTCAGACTACTTCAGAGAATCACCTTTACTAGACATTGTATCTCTAGATAGTCTCTCCTGAGTATTGTCTATGTTAGCTCTAAAAAGAAGACATAAAATCACAGCACAGTTGCAAATTAAGATTACTTTCTGATATTTTACTTTCAGTGAATCAATTTTTTGTGAATGCACATAGTGGAAATTTGCATACTTCAATGTCTAATGAAGAATTTAGGCCCATAGTATTATAGTCCTAGTAAGTAAGGCATAGGAAGAGAATAAGCCAGAAATTGGAGCTTAATGGTAGATATATAATGATACAACTTTAATATTTAAATAAAGTATAAATGTAAGAGTTATAACTGGAGGTAGAATTCCAATTGCAGATTCTGGGTTCCAACAGCCCTTTAGTTATGCACGTTATATCTTGGGTTTTTCAAACTTGTAGAGGTACCATTTTGAAAGTTGTGATTTTAATAGAACAAAGGGATTCACAATTTCAAGAACTTACCACTTTGTAAAAGTGAAGTGTTTTGGTAGCTGTTAGGTTGGTTTTTTGTTTTGTTTTATGTTTGGTAAATGGCAATATTTAAGTATGTGATCAATGTATAAATAAAAGGAGGGAGATTAGAAATGATGGGGATTTGCTAGACTATTTTTTCTAATTCTTACTATATCTTTATTTCTGTGAGAAAGAATGTTCTGTAATGACTTCAGTTATCATAAAAATATTTCTTAAGGCCCATAATATTTGTCCAGACTCCAATTTCAAACTTTTAAATGGCTGTCGGACATCTCCATTTCTATCCTGAACTGTCCCTCACACTCACCATGTCCTGAATGGAATTCATTAAGAAGTACATTGTCATTCATGATAATGGTGCCATAATTCTTACGGTTTTATATACTCAAAATCTAGTCATCTTTGTCTCCTTCTTTTCTTCTACTGTTCCCTATCCTCATCTATTCTACTAATAATAATCTATCATATTTCATGGTATGAAGTTTTGAATGAGCTGATCTCTAAAGGCCATTTGAGTTCTAACATCTTATAATTTTTGTAATGAAATAGTTTTTGACTAGCTCCTCTCAAGTTAATTGCTACTGCTATAATCTTAGTTCTGGACCTTCCATGACAATCCTGCTTTAAGTCAGTTCTCTCCAATGTAGTCATCCCTTCCAGCCTTAGCAACATTGCACAATCCACCTAAATTAATTCTGCATGCTATTGCCAGATTAGTGTTGACAAGAGAATGCTTTGTGTTTTATGTTACTCTTCAATTCAGGAACCAGTATAAGATCCCTGATTTCTAGCATAACATTTCTAGAAATGCATCTCTGGTTTGGTAGCAGTTATCTCTCACCCATAAAGGCGCACATGTGCGCGCACACATGCACACACACACGCACAGACTGTTCTAAATATTTAGAAAAGAAAAGACAGGTTAAGAAACTTTAAGCATTTAGGGGCACCTGGTGGCTCAGATGGTTAAGCATCTGTCTTCTGTTCAGGTCATGATCCCGGGGTCCTGGGACCCAGCGCCGTGTTGGGCTCGTGCTCAGCGAGGAGTCTGCTTCTTCCTCTTCCTCTCCCTTTGTGTGCTTGTTTAGGTCTCTCTTTCTCTCAACTAAATAAATAAATAAAATCTTTAAAAAATTTGAGCATTTATTTTATGAAAAACTTCTTGGACTCTTTCATATGTTAATGTCTAGAGGAAAATCACATAAAAATTCTGCATTTCACAAATAAGTTTCAACTTTTTCTTTTGTCATAAAGAATTTTATGAAACCAAGAGTTTCAGGTAAAACACACAGGAAACTGTTCTAGAATATTAATTCTAATCTTCTCTCCCTGTGTTCCTAATTGTTGAAACCCCTTGTACACCTCCTTCTTTTTTGTGCTCCAGTTAGGTAAAGATACTGTTGACAGCCTCTGAAAGATACCCTTGGCTGACTCTCTTAAGATTTATTCCAAATTCCTTTTGCCTTTTGTTTTTCCTCTGATAGACTCTGTGTGTGTGTGTGTGTGTGTGTGTGTGTGTGTGTGTGCGCATTTCTTTCTTTATTTTCTGCCTTTTCACCAATCGTCAGCCTCTCTTGCAACTAAGCACTGATTTTGTGGTAAAATTCTAGCAGAAGACCCTAGGAAATGTTAAAGAAGGTTAGGTATGGTGATTTTTACTTATCATTTTGTGAAGGTGAGTATCATATTTCACTGTTGCCTTTTCAATTTTCATGTGTTACTCATAGAACCAATACCCAGCTGATGTTCTAGAATCTGCAAAAGAAGATCAGAAGGCTGATGTGAATCAAATCACATCATGTAGCTTCTACTCAGGGCTGAAGCTTCATTGATACTTATTATATATTCTTTGACAAATATATTAAAAATTAGAATCTTTGTAGCCTATAAATTTAGCCTAGTTTAGGATGAGAAAAATTCTACATATATTCCAAGTACAGAATTATTTTTCACAGTTTCTTCTGGAGCAAACGTATTAATGAAACAAACTAAATTTATTTTAATGACTTTCAAAGCAAGATTTGCAAGATAATAAAATCCAGAATGGTGTTCCCCACCACGGAACACAGGGCTCCCATATTTGGGGACCCTTCCAGATCTCACCCTATCTACTTCTTGCCATCCATTTGTATGCCTTATAATATTGTAATAGTTAGTATAGTATTTTCTTGAGTTATTTGGGTCATTCTGGCAAATTACTGAACTGTAATGGAAAGGGTAGTTTGTTGGAACCCCTGACTTCATAGCCAAGTCAGACAGGATTATAGAAACTCTGGGGATCTCTAAAGTAACAGCAGACTGGGGCATGAGCTGGCTTGGTTGGTAGAGCGTATGACTCTTGATTTTGAGGTTGTGAGTTCAAGCCCCATGTTGGATGTAGAGATTACTTAAAAATAAAAATCTTTAAAAAATTTTAAAAAATAAAGTGAGAGCATATTTTCAGAAGTGAGCCCTTAATTCTGTGGATTCTGAGGCTAACTCTAGTGTAGGACACCCAGTTGGTATCAGAGAATTGGTTGGTGTGAGGGGAAAAACAAACAAAAACCTCAGTATACATACATTCCCTTCTAACTAACAAATCCCTGGAAATGACAGGGGAAAAAAAAAAAACCTACATGGACGAAGAAAAAAAGGATGACTTTAGTGAACTAAAAATTATGATCAACTTATAAGGGTGAAATGTAGATGAGATCGGATCCATAAAGTAATGTATTATCTAAAATATGCATAGTTAAAAAACTGTTCAAACATTTGGGAGAAACTCTGCAGGGCTTAATAATTGGATGTGGGAGTTACAGAAAGTATGAGAAACCACATCCTTGAAACAAATATGCATAGTATTTGTGAATGCATTAAATTTGTAGCAGCTACTCAGATCACCCCTTCTCTTCACTCTAACTTTTATTTTAGGAGGTATGTACTTTAATCATAACACTGAATAGGAACATGAGCTGAAGAGATACAAAGCACTGGGTGGCCCCAAATGTCAAAGAGGAATGGAAAACCCATAATCCATTTCCCAGTGTCAGGTACTTCTGATTTTGTAGCCCATTCCACCCCTTCTCCACAATTAGTGGAATCTAGTCATGACCTGAGCAGAATCCTAGAGGCTGATGCTTAACTGACTGAGCAACCCAGGAGCCCTGAAATTGCAATAAACCCTTAAAGGTAAATATGGGTGACATGATAGTTTAGGATGCCAGAAGGCTAGACATAAGGGGAATATATGTTCTAGCCTGATCTTTTCCATGGGCCTACACTATATGCTAATGAAGAAAACTGCCCAGGAAGAGACCGGATGGAGCTCTTCTCAGTGCCACAGACATGTAGAGTTTGCTTAGGTCTAAGGGTGGGCAGGATATTTAAAAAAAAAAAAAAAAAAGTCTGGAGTCGGGTCCCTAAAGAAGTACCATATGATATTTTTTTGTTGTTTTGGGGCAAGAACAGGCATGAAAATCAACAATATTCTAGATTCCTCTTTAATATAAAGCAAAAGATACCCGTCAATAGAAGAAAGCAAGGGGATTCTCTCATGCCCCACTACCATTCCCCAATCATTGTCCTGATAATAGCTAGAAAAAGAGAAGCTGCCTCAAAAGAAGAAAATAGGAAACCTAACACTTAATCTGCGCCAAGACTAGGTGAAAGCCATTTCTACTGGGGAAAATTTGGAAAACTCACTTATTACTGAAAATCCTCTCTGAAACAAGACAGAGTTGGCAGGGGAGGGGAAGGAAAACTATGTGCATTCTAATCCAGTGCTGAGTAGGAGTCAGGGGCTGCTTGCTGTGGGGTGAGGGGCATGGATGTTGAGAAATTTCATCCCCAAGGAGAAGGTGCCCAGCGCCTACCCAAGTCTGGAGCAATACAACTGAGTTTTCCCCTTCCCTCCATCATGAGCTTTGGAATTAGTTCCCAAAAAGAATAGCGTAAGAGAGACCCACCTCTTTGGCACAGGCCAACTGCTGCTTTTTGGCAAATGCTGAAAGTCTAAGGTGGAGCAGAAGTTCTAAGAAAAATTGTAGGCATTGAATTCATTCTCAGCTTGTTAGTAGCTGTCCACCACTGGAAGAATTTTAAGACAATGGATTCAAACTTTCAAACTAATGGCTGGATAGAAGAAGAGCCACACCTATTTTCAAGCTGCAGCATTATTTACCTTGGTCTCACGTGTTGTTTATTTTTATACACAATATCTGACATCAATTCAAAAATTATAAAACACACACCAAAAAAGCAAGAGAAAATAACGGCACATCAAAAGATAAAATAAAACCTCACCTGGGGATGGCTCAGGTATTAGGAATTTTTCATCTGTACTAATATGTTAAGGAACTTACTGGAAAAAGTGGACACATGCCTGAAAAGATGAAGAGTTTGGGGAGAGATAGAAACTGTAAATAAAAGGCAAATAAAATGCCAGAAATGAGAAATATAATATGAGAGATACTATAAACCTTAATCAAAGTATGTGATATATTGCTAACTGTGATTTACAGACATCTGAACTGATGAAATCAAAATAAATACAATGAACTTTTTGTTATCCTGGGATTTTAATATATGTATTTGCATACTTCAACAAGAAAGAAAATGTAAAACCTAACGAACACAAATTTTACAAGGCTATTTGCTTTCTAAGAAGTGTTCCCTCTTCCAAACTTCTGATTCAAATACCAGGTATTTTAACTCCTCTTTCCAGCTTGTCATACCCAAAGTTGCTCTGCCAACTTCTGAACATTATTTCCTTTTGTGTTCTGAAATGTATAACCATAGCCAGCTTTGCAGCACATACCAAAGGTGAAGTCAAGCGAGTCTTTGTTTGATATACAGTTTGTCTGGCATCTGACATTAGCATTGCTAAGTACCTAATTGCTAAGTGCTACCAATTCAGATACTGCACATCATTCATGGACACTGGCAGTCATTTTTTTAAGAGAAAGCAGTAACAAATATTTTATAGAATATAAAGTATAAAAAAACATTGTTTAGCTGTATAAATGAACTACTTCTAAATACATATACCTAACGCAAATAATTATAGCAAATAAATCATGAGAAGTAAAAGTTGCTAAATATTGAAGTAGTTGAATAGAGAGATATGGGACTTCTCTGAATCTTTAGAAGCAAAATTTATTGATACTTAGGCTGAGTCTGTTCAATTTTTGTCTGAAGAAAAGGGCTAGGATTGGATCTGTTCTCAAATGAAGGCACCTAACAGTGTGATATGAAGAAAATACTATATACAGAGGGAGTTTACAAAGGAGAGAGAAGACTACAATCTAACGCTACAGAATAGAAGGTAAAAAGGAAGGATTTTAAAATATGTACTACAAAAGTGAGATTTGTTTGTCTAGAATCTATGTCCATAGACCTGTGTATACACCAAGTAACTCTCAAGGCTGCGAGCTTTAAGGATAAGAGCAGTAGAGCTTACTGGGGAAGGTTCTGGCAAGACTGGTGAAATATGATTGACCAACAGTGACAGCCCACGGTTCGGTAAAAGAGAGTGGTCTGTATAACCTAAGTGTGAGTGTCCAGGCCTAGGGAAGGGGGCTCCTTTGTGTGGGCCCTTGTGTTTTGGGAGGATGATGGCAGTCATATAAGGAAAAATTTATTTCAAAGATTGGAAGAAAAGATTTGAAATGGGAGGTTTTCCTTTTTGAATTGTAGAGACAAAAGTATGAAACCTAAACCTGGGAGATCGTGATGTCACTGTCAGCGCTTAATAAGAAAGAAAGAAGGAGAGGAAGAGGGAAAAGGGAAGGGAAAGAGGGAGGAAGGGAGGGAGAGATGGATCAGTGCTTACTTCCAAACATAAATAACGTGCTTGGAAATCAGGGACGGAAGGAAGGCAATGAAGAAATAGAAATTCCATGGTAATGGTCAGCTCTTGACTTGGGACGTGTGCTCTACCATGGTAATTTTCCTCAACTGTGGAGGGTTCTTGGGAAGATATAAAGTTTAGGTACAATCTGACCTTGAGGTAAGAGAGGATGAACTAGATACCCTTTCAATATCTTTTCCATTTATGTGAAATGGATTTTTTGTGATTCTATCTGCACTATTCTTAAGGAAAATTATGGCAGGTGGAAGGAAGGTATAGATATTCTAATCACTATATAGTTTGAGATTGTGACTTTTCCATCTTTAGTAACACAAGAATATCCCTAAGAAATACAATTATATCTTAATCACCCTCTGAAATAGTAACTTGCTCATACGAAAAAACTCAAGTGAATTATTGCACTAGTTAATTGCATCTGCATTGTCGATGCACTTCCCAGTGAATGTGTATATTTCCTGCAGATGGGAAAACAGGATTTCTTTTTGAATACATTACCCTGTGTTCTCAGCGGCATATTTGGGCAAAGGCAAATGTCATAACCCAAAGGCCTCCAACAAAAGTATGCACTGCTTAGAGACACAGCCATTGAAGAAATATGGCAGCGTGGACTGCCAGGAAAAATTCAGCATCCAAGTCTGAGTAAGGATTGTTTTATTTCATCGTGTATGAAACATGCCTGTCAGAAGCCTTTCAGTACATTCATACATTTCATTATGAAACAGAATATCATGCCTTTCATCTACCACTTCTTTTTGGAAAAAAAAAAAGAAGAATTAAAGAACAGAATATAATCATTTAATTAAATCTTCACAGACATTTATTCTTATTCATCCATTTACTCAAGTATTTATGGAAAAAATGCTATAAAAATGAAAAGAATTTTAAAAACCGGAAGTTAATAGTATAAATTGCAAGAAAAGATGCACAGAAATTTGAAAAGAATATGGAACTAGAAATCCCTTTATTTCATTGATTTTATTTTTCATATCATTGCTTACCCTGGGTAAGGAAACAGACAAGATTTTAAAGCGTGTATTAACTCACTTAACATTAGCTGATAAGACAAAGAACCCTCCAAATTTCAGTACGTCAACAAAAATAAAGTTTATTTTTCACTCACTCCCCAGTCTCCTGCAGGTCAGGTAAGCTCTGACTGACAGGATTTTAGGTTTTGCTAAAACTACAGATAGAGACAATAAAATAAAACATCAGTTCTTTCTTCAGCATAGCGTACTTGGCAAAATTCTTGCCCTTATCCAATGTAATGGTCTGCTCTTTAATGTTTCCTGGCAACTATACTGGCTTTCCCTGGTCTCTTAACTTTCCCAGTTTCATTTCAAATCTTTTTTCTTTGAATCTGGAGTACCTTTTTAGTTATCCTCATTCTCTCCTGATGACCCTATTTTATTTAAGCATGAGTTTGTACAAACTCATACTACCACAACTGCCCACCTGTGGCATCTGTATGTATATACTCTACACCCCCACCCCCGGCCCCCTGTAGATGAACTGTCCGTGTTAGGCCACTACCTCAGTTCTGCCCTGGATCTTGTCTACTACTTAAAGATACCACCCCCAATGAGTCTTCTTTTTTCTCTCCTATTTCATTTATTTCCTCCTCTCTGTTGGATTCTGTCCATAAGAAATAGGATTTTATTTCTCTTGTCTTAAAAAAATCTTCTCTTGATTTTAATGACCTGTCTTCATCTATAATCCCATTTCTTGGCCTCCCCTCATGGAAAAACTCTTCAAATCAGTATGCACACTATCCCTAACTCTCCTCTTCCTGTTTTTGCTTAAGCCTACTTTAATCAAGACTTGTCTACATCACTCTCCCATACCATTATTAATGGTTAATCTAATGGTCAAATATCTATCTTCAGCAGCATTCAACATAGTTAATTGCACCTTTATTTTTTATTTTATTTTTTAAAAGATTTTATTTATTTATTTGACAGAGAGAGACACAGTGAGAGAGGGAACGCAAGCTGGGAGAGTGGGAAAGGGAGAAGCAGGCTTCTTGCTCAGAAGGGAGCCCAATGTGCTCTATCCCAGGAGCCTGGGATCATGACCTGAACTGAAGGCAGATGCTTAACGACTGAGCCCCCCAGGGACCCCTATTGCAACTTCACTTTGAAACACTTTTTTCCCCCACTCATCTTCTTGGACAGTAAGATCCCATTGCAACTCTGCCTAAATCCCATCAATAGTTCCCATTTCACTCGGAGTGGAAACCAAATTCTTGCAAAGTCCTATAAGGGCCTACAGAATCTGACCCTCCAGCAAATCTCCGAGCTCACCCAGCTGGTGGGGAAGTATCACCATGAACAGATGGATGCTATATTAAGAGCTGTGTTAGTAATTCTGAGGCTGGTTCAGTGATGGTGCTGGTGAGAGAAAACTCAGCCTATGTAGAACACAAAACAACTTACAGTCAAACATGGGACGTCAATGTCTTAATCATATAGTAATCATTTTCCAAGAAATTTCTCCCTACTTTGTCCTTCCCTCTAGGCCTTGGTTTGCTGACATCTTCTTGACCTTCTCCAAATCTTCTGTGAATTTCAGAGTTCCCAAATTCTTACCTACCCCACTCACAGGAAAAACTCAAAATTCCTATTCTCTCTCCTCTTTTTCTTCTCTGTTTTCCTCATTTTCTCCCTCCACTCTTTTTTTTCCCTCCCCTTCCCTTCTTCTTTTTCAGTACAATTTAATTCCCCTTACTTAAAAATTTTTCATCCAGGCTATCTTTGCCTAGGAATGATGCTCTTCAATATTTTTTGGCACAGAAGACTGTTACTGTATTCTTCTTAAAAAAATAAGAGCAATTCTCTCCCTAAGTGGAATTCTACCTTACTTCTCTTTTATGTGAATTACTCCAGCTGTAGTCAACTTTCAAAAGAACTATTTTATCTCTATCTGAATCTCATATATGTGATATATATGACATATACATATTTATATCTCATATATAAGCATTTTTTTCCTCTTTATTAATCCACATATTATGGCACATTAAAGTTAGATAGACATGTCCTTCTCCGTAAGGAACAAAAAGCCAAATAAATGAATTCTGACATATAAACAAATAATCACACTTTTGTGTAATAAGTGCCAAAGAAATGTCAAAGACTACGCAGGGACTTGGGTAAAGAATGAGTCTCTGTGCCCAGGTCAGTGAAGGAGGAGCCAAGCTGTGCTTCCCTTAAGGAAAGTTGTTGAAAGTGACTCCCCAGGGATGAGGAGGAGACTGTCAGTGACAGCTGAATCCTTGGACATGGTTGAGGCCTCCAAAGTTTCAAATTCAGGTTAAGTGAAGACTCAAGGTTAAGAACTAAATTTCTGTCGTGTGAAACTAGTAAAAAATTCCCGAGTTGGGAGAATTGCTATTATTTATTAAACTGCTATGAAGTTTAAATATTTTTGTGAAAATCCTTTAAAGCAACAATGAATAATAAGTATATTTTGTCAATTAGGACTATGAAAATATATAGACTAGGTCATTATAACCAGATGTAGGTAGAGAGGTTGTAGAACTAATTTAGCCTTATCTGAACATAGCTGTGAAATATCAGAGTTTCAGGAATATCGATTTTATACTGTGCACTATAAAAAGGATAATTCATGACAGGATAAGGAGTAGCATCTATTCTGTGGAAATCTAATGCTTACTTGTGATCAGCTCAGCACATATTTTAAAGTACATTATGCAATACACTAAAAATAATGATTTTGAGACAAATTAAGCCATAACAGTCTCAAATCAGTTTGCCCACACAGTTAATATGTTGATTAATGTCCTGTTAGGCCTGAGACACTCATTTTTATCTCATTATTCAACCCAGTGTTTTCCCACAGCTATTGAATAAAAATGTAATTATTGCTCTAAATTATGTTATTATTAACTTTCACATGGTGTTTCTTGATAAACAGCAGCACACAATAAAAGACCACAAGGAGCAAGGAAGTCCGAGTAACAACCCCACATGTATATCGAACCATTTACTATTACGTGTTTCAGCTCTACTCAGTACTAAAAAGAAGAGAGGGCAGTATTTTTCCTTACAGAATTACAATCAAAAGACCGTGTTATTAAGAGTTTTAAATATTGATGCTGCAAAGCCTGCATTAGTCAAATAAAAAACAGTTGACAATAATTCCAAATATTGAGTTTCGTTCTCAAAATCTGTGAATATAAGCCAAGTCTCTTCTCATGTGCCCACATTTATAGATTCTTGACAGAGTGATCAACACAAAGGTCATTCACCCCAATATTGCCATATTTTCTTCTAATATCTGAAGTTTCAAAAGGAGCATTTCTTGGTGACCTTTACCTAAAACAAACACGACTTGAGAAACAGAGCTCTGGGATCAGATCTGCACTTGTGTACTTAAATGGAATACTTTCTTCTTCTATCTTGTCAGAGATATTATACAATGCAGAATCACAAAGCATTTTGGAATTCTCTAAAGATAATGTATCAATCCTCTGCTTGAGTTTTATAACTAAGATGGACCTTTTCAGAGTTATGCTTTTGACATTATTGTTATGCAAAATGGCATTTTCATGCATTAATCCCCACAAGAACACTGAGTGCTACCCAGTAATGTTATCACATTCAATAAAAGAGATTGCACCAGAGTTTGATGGCTGCAGTTTCTTTGGCTTGATTATTAAAAAGGATAAAGTGTTAAAGCATTTCCATTTATATAGAAATGCCTGTATTTTAAGCAAGTCTAACAATATGCCAAGAAGCTAATAATCTGATAAATAAGCATCAGTGTTAACATTTCATAGTAGTTGAGGCTTAAGGTCTGAAGGATAGCAGAGTTTAACTGAAAAAAAGACTCAGTCTTTGCTGAGTCAGTGTCCAGAGATATAGAAAAGCACCATCAACAATAGTGTCAAGGACAAAGAATAAGGTCAGAACAATGGGGGTAGAACTGAGTCATAGAAGAGATATTTCATACAATGCAAATTTAGCCCAAGGCTCAGAGAGGTTATGTAACTTGGCCAAACCCATGCAACTGGTTGGTGGTACAGTCTCTTCAAAGAACAGTGTGTGTAAGAATATCAGCCACAGGAAGCCTCCACATAATGTACTGGAGGCCTGCTACAGCAATCAGAACTTAATAATAAAGACAAAGATTCAGGATCAAACTGAGCTTATCAGAAGACATAGTATAACAGATCAAAATCAATGCAATCTTTGGTTATAGTTGGAGTAACCCTAAACCATACCCTTAGGACTACCATCCTGGCACAATTAATAGCTCTCATTTTACTCTCGAAATTTCCCTGAGTCAGACGAGGAATTATATGGTTACCGTAGTTACAGTGGAAATAGCAGGAGAGCCAGAGTATGAGTTCTGCTCTGGCATTTCTTAGCTATCTGATCTTGTCTAGAAGAATAAGCTTCACTCCTCTCTCTCGTTCCACTCCTCCCTTCTAACCTGCAGAAACTTTTCTAGTCTTGGGTCAAAAAGTGCTTCTTGTAAATCAGCATATTATTTCAAACATATAGCCTTCTTCAGAGTCCTTTCTATATTTCCAAAGACCTAAACTTTGAAGGAAATCACCTGGCAAAACTTTTTATTACTTCTAATCCTTTTCTGAGCTAACCAGCATGGAATGATTTAGCTGACCAACCATTCAGGGACAAAAACCATATTAGTTAATACTTTCAAAAAGTATCCAGCTGTAAATGTTAGCAAAAGCTGTAGCTTTTTTGTTCTTAAAATTCCAGAGTGCTAGAAATTCATCTCAACATCAGGATCAGCAATTGTGGAAGAAGAAGCTGCAGGAAAATCTTAAGAGTGGTTGCAGGTAAGGTTTTGGCATAGTAAAGCTGTTTGTGAATCACATAGCTTCATACCTCTGTACCTACCATTCAACCATGTTTAATTTGGTCTTCGTCTGACCCCTCTCTATACCCCTAAGAATCCCAGAAATCTACATTTTAAAGAGTGTCTTTAGTCACTTGTAGAAGTTGAACAAATTGGAGAACAGATCAAAGAATGTGGATAAAGTGGGGAAAATTTTTCCCTAGAAAAAAAAAGAAACATAACTCAAAGTATAACTCAGTGTGTATGTTTAATTACTAGTGGATAATCTATACTTTACAAAAGATAGTAGAATAAATGCCTTCTGACTTTTAAATCCTTTGAAGATAATAGAAAACTATTATCTCATATACTCTAACATTTGGATGAAAACTTGTTATTTCATGTCAGTTAAAGAGACTTTTAGTCTTTTATGTCAATAAAAAGAAGGACTGTCTGCTTCACAGGTAAGTACATTATAAGAATCAGTTCATATACTCAGTTGATATTAAAATAAATGCAATGAACTAGATTATGTTTGTGGTTTCTGGATCCAAGCACAACTCGACTACAGCATAGATGGTGCCTTTAGTAACTTATATGGTGGCTCAATTCCTTTTTCTCTGAGTCAGCCACAAATTGTCTTGAATTCTTGTTCCTGGAGCATGAAAGAAGTTAGAAGTTATATAAATCCTTAAATAAGTGAGTAAATACCTAAATAAAATAATGATTTTTTACCCTTATGGCCACTTCCCACTCCTTGTCAATACTATTTTTGTATATAAGACATATTCATTCTATTATCTGAAGACAGAAAGTGTATGGCTCATGAATGGGACTGGAAGTGAGAGATAAAATACAGCTTGCTCAGGGAACAAAAATTGGAGGTGTGGTTCTGAGAAACTTAGAAACTTGCACCCTCATATCCAGCAGAAGTCCAGATTCTGGAGCAAAACTGAAGGAATTCTAAAAGGAGTCTTTTTTGCAGAAATAACACCGTTGATCTGTGCCTTAAGATCCAGTCACCTAGGGAAGCCTGAGTGGCTCAGTGGGTTAAAGCCTCTGCCTTCGGCTCAGGTCATGATCTGAGGGTCCTGGGATCGAGCCCTGCGTCTGGCTCTCTGCTCTGCAGGGATCCTGCCTCCTCCCCCCCCTCTCTCTCTCTGCCTGCCTCTCTGCCTACTTCTGATCTCTCTCTCCCTCTGTCAAATTAGGAAAAAAAAAAAAAAAAGATCTGGTCACCTAATGGATAATTCTTTGTTCCTTAGCCATGCTTCATCATGAACCCTTTTGAGCCCGGTGGTGGATGATCTCTCAGATTATAACGCCAGCTTCCTTTTCTAATTCTGTCTCCAAAATGAGAGGCTGACTTAATTTCTAAAACACGGTTAATGTATTTCTGCTGTACACAATACATCACTGGAAGGTAGCACTAGCCATCCTCTAAAACTGGGACTGAATCTCCAGACAATTTTAATGTTAGAGGTGAAAAACATACCCAATTAGGAAGGAGCAGATTTTCCTAAAGTCAATCTACCTACACATTCTCATGGGATTATTCTTGCAGCCCTTAGAAAGAAAGGAATTAGGAAATTAACAAGGAAATTCAGCCTTGCTTCTCTCAGTTAGTATAAATGTATTAGATAATGAGTTACAATGTGTCATATCAATACCATGCTTCATACTTTATCATTAAATCTTACCAAGAATAAAAATATAGAAAACAAACTTGGTGTGAGGTTCTCAATGAATCCTTTGTAATGTTTTACCCTAATTCTGCCTGTCTGTGTTGCTCATAACACCCAAATTTCCACAACTAGGTAAAGTATAAAAATAGCATAAAAATATACTATATATAGTATATTTTATATTTTATAGTATTGTATATAAATATACTATAAATAGTATAAAAATATACTATATATATACTTCATACTATATAAAGTATAAAGTATAAAAATAGAATAAAAAATAAAAATAAAGATAGAATAAAGTTTAAAAATTACGTTCAAGGTTTAAACTTTGAAGAAGCAAATCAACCGATGTTCTCCAGCTATGAAAAAGTAGACTTAAGAATCTTTAGGGTAATAATCCTGCCTCTAAAAAGCTAGGAGAACTACAGGCAAGGAAGAAAGCTTTTTGGAAGTATATTGTCTGTCCTATCATCCGGCCAATCTTTGAATACAATTAATTCAACTTTGTGATAGGGAAAAGAAACATGAAAAAAAAAATTTTAAATGCATTTATTTAAGTATTTGACGGAGAGAATGAGTACACAAGCAGGGGGAGAAGCAGCAGAGAGAGAGGGAGAAGCGGGCTCTCTGAGGAGCCGGAAGCCCAATGCAGGGCTCCATCCTAAATCCCTAGGATCATGACCTGAGCAGAAGGCAGACATTTAACCAACTAAATCACCCAGGTGCTCTGAAAATCATTTAAAAAATTGAGGTGGGGGGCACCTGGGTGGCTCAATTGGTTAAGCATCTATCTTTGTCTCAGTTCTTGATCTCAGGGTCCTGGGATTGAGCCCTGTATGGCTCCCTGCCTAGTGGGGAGTCTGCTTCTCCCTCTCCCTCTGCTCCACTCCCTGGCTTGTGCTCTCTCTCAATTAATAAATAAAAATCTTTTTAAAAAAGATAAAAATAAAGTAAAAAATACAGGTGGTTTGTAAAGAAATATGTTACAACTTTAATTTTAGTTACTTAAGAACTTCCCAAAGCTCACATAATCAAAATAAATGCAGACCTTATGTTTCTTTTGATATCTATTATGTTTTAAATTCTTCTAGTTTTAACATTATCCTTAAATTTAATATGCAATCTACTAAAACATATGAGTGGTGCTAGGATACAGTTGAATTATCTGAAGTCCATTATTGGAAGAGTAGGCTTTGGACTTGCTTTTTTAAAAATTCACCTGGAGTTGTCATGTAGTTAAATACCAATCTCACTTATTACATACAATTTGACTTAATACTTGGGTTTTTTTGCATGTACTAAAAAGTCTTATCTCTTGTTTGTGTCAGGACTGTGAACATAAATGTCAAGAATAAGAGACTCTTTTCTTTTGAAATATGCTTCTGATCATAAGCATCTTGATCAACTCAAGCGTAATTCTCTTCACACTAATATTTGAAATCCAGTTTTAATAACTTCAGAAAGAGTTGGCGTTCACTTTCCTTCTTCAACTATCCCAGACATGAAAAGACCTACTCATTCATGCTGCTGAAATAATTCCAAAAGACTCAATCTGCTTCAAAAAAAAAAAAAAAAAAATCCATTCTCAGATGAAGATTTTCAATTCTTAAATTTAAAGAACCAATTGCAGACTTGAAAATAATTCAACAGAAACAATAATAGTTATTTAAAGGTTTATGTTTTGCATTTTAGTATCAACTTACTTTAAAATCACACCTATTTTATTTAATGAATTTCCATACATATAGTCAAATTTCTTGCTTTTCTCCAAATGTTACATTTCCAGAAACTTGGAAGAGTAGGTTTCACACATCAGAATCCATGAAAAATATTTTTAATATACATTTTAGAGGTCCATCCCATATTTGCAAATTCATAAGTTGAATGCCAAATTTAGGTCAAGTATTTGAAGATTATTCTCTAAAATATCTCTAATAAGATATTCTTATTTATTTAAAAACTGAATAAACTTTTTCACATCTTGTAGTAAATCTCTATTTTCCTTCTTCTTATCAAAGACATCGCTTTGGTTTGTTTAAAACAAACCAAAAACCTAATTAACCAAACAGACAAAATACTATATAAGAATCATGGTGACCGTGAATCCCAGATTCTGAGCAGAAGCTAGAGGACACTACAGGTCAACACAGCAAATACTGTGAAGTAGATATGGAGTTCTAGCTCCAGGTAGCAAGGCTATCTTTAATATCTCTAATAGCTGCCTGCTGATGTTGGAATGGAAATAGAGGAGGATCACTTCACTAGACTGGACCACTGAAGACCCATTGTGACAGAACCCTAGAGAAGCAGTCGATTAAGTGAAGCAGCTTAATTGAAGTGAGATTGGGCCAAAGAAATGAGGCTATTTCTCAGCCATGAAAGAAATACAGGCTATACCGAGCCAAGCCCCTCTCAGAGTGACTTCACACCCACATGCACAAGTGTGCACATTCAGCAGTGGCATGAAGCTCTTCACCCAGAGTTACCCATGACTCTAGTTCCATTTTGTGTCCTCGTGCTTAGCTGAATCACCTACTAGCAACAAGCATTTAAATACGGGCCATACAATGGTCCTAACAAAATTTAAGGCTGTAGAGGGAGGATATCCCAGAGAAAGCCATTTTCTCTCTTTCTGGATAAAAGTCTTACTGTGTAGATAAATAAGTATGGATAAGCAAAAAAATAAATAAATAAATAAAAAGAAGAAGAAGAAGAAAAAAAGAAAGAAAGAAAGAAAGGAATAGTAAATAGTGTTCTTAAACGGGTTCTCTGCATAATAACAAGTAAAACGTAGTAGCCATGAATTGGAAGACCAAAAACATGTATGAAAAATGCTTTCTTCAGGAAACAGTAAGATTCAAACCCCAGCTACTTTAAAATCTCCATAAAAAACAATAGTAATTCATTTCTTAAAATAAGAAAGGCCTGGTGAGACAATAGGGGCAAATGAAGAGGTAACCGGAAGAGATATGCAAATGGAAATTTCTAAAGAAAGCTAATAAGGATGAGTGAAGAAGAGTTTAAACCAAAACAGACACCCTCCCCCATGAACAAAAACAAAACAAAATGAGACAAACAAAACAAGCAGCCATGGGTTTTGAAAATATAAGCAGTAATGCACAGAATCAAGAGATATTAGAATTTAGAGGAATTGAAGAATTTGGGAGAAAATCACTGAAGAATAAACACAGTTGTTTTGCTTTAGCATAGAGCAAGACAAATAAATGTTATTCAAAGATTTATGGGAAGAAAATGGACTTAAAATGC